>NC_080048.1:9506336-9643836 GCF_026212465.1 Amaranthus tricolor
ACAAGAATGAAATAACAAAATAAAGAACAGGAGAATATCTATATAAGAATTGAAAGAAAGAATTAGGCGAATAGAAAAAAAACTTACTCGTCTTAAAATATTAATTTTCCCGAATGTTACACACATTCTTTTAATTTCATCCATACATTTTAACTTTCTTTTAATTTTATTCGTATAACAGTCAGTTTTCTGAGAGACGTCTCTAAGGTCCATTCTATTAAAGCTTAATGCCTACTCTTACTCTATATTTGCCTTTATAGGCCGACCCAATCAGAGATCTTCTCTCACAAGAATTTATATTGTTTATATAATTCAAATTCTCAATTTATCTTTTTAACCAAATATTCACTTTTGTCTTAAAAATATCAAGAATCTTTTTAAAATAATCTTTCCATAAATGTATAATAGGGAAATTGCAATTAGGTTATCAGCCAATTAAAGTTTAATTAAAGCAAAAGATGATAATCGGCTAATCAAATTAAGGATAGTTTCTTAAAGAGACAGTCTCTCACAAGAATTTGTGTTAGGTTATCTACTAGATTTTTGTTATTCAGTATGTTTAACGTCATTTTAGGTGTTTGAATTTAAATTGGATTATTATGAGAAACTTTTTTTTTAAAAAAAAGCAAAAATTGTAAATATAAGAGTGACATGTAATATCTTAAGTAAATTGATACACATGGCAAGACTCTTACGGTCCGTTTGGTACATGGTATTAGAGGGCGGTAATGGTAATAAAATTAAGTAATAAAAAATTTGGTTGTTTGGATGCCTTCAATGGTAATGGATGGTAATAAAATAAGGTAATGAAATTACCAAAAATGGCTATTTTTATTACCATCAAACAACCTGGTATTAGGCTATAATGGTAATGAAGTATTACTATGGTAATAAAATAAGGTAGTGTTGTTTCGAGCTAAAGAAAAAAAAATAATGAAGAAAAAAAAAGATAATGTATGTAATCATCCAAAAAAATATTATTATTAAAAAAAGAATCATTAGATAGAATAATTTAGATACAATAATGCTTTTAGATACAAATATACAATAATGAAACTAAGAGTCATTACCATTTCTTATTACTAACAACCAAATGCAATCAATGGAATATTATCTTCTATTACCATTCTTTAGTCATGCACACCAAACAAAAGAATCTTCATTACCAATTCTCATATCCATTCCTTCATTACTATTGCCATTACAACATTTCATTCCCATTACTTCATTACCATCAACCAAACGGGCCGTTAGAGTCTATCATTTGTCATTTTTAAAAAATTATAAACTAACATATCTTGTTTATAATTCATGTAGCAATGTTTAATTTTGGAAAAACTTTTGATCAGAAACGTAAAATGGCCTTCCAATTGTAATGTCTTGTATTCAGTGTGATTCTTAATTTCATTAAGTTTCCAATGATGAGAAATGGAGATAAAATGTAACTTTCATAAAAATGATTTAACACACATTACATCTACAATTAGTCTTTTGAGAGATCGTCTCTTTGAGAGACATATTTCAAACCCAACCCATTAAAGATTAATACATACTTACATTATCCTTAATGCTTACTTACCGTATCCTTAATACCTACTTTCAATATCTTAAATGTCTACTTACACCACTCTTAAAACCTACTTACAATAGTTTAAAAAATATATAAGGGCTGACCCAATTAGAGATGATTTCTCACAAGAATTTGTGTTACATCTATTCTCCCCATCCCACTTTATTATATAAGAATCACTAACTAACATAGGGATCATAACCTCTATCAAATTATATTTAGTATAATATATCTAATTTTTCCCGTATTGACACAATTTGGTTCAAGACATGCTCATGGATATTTGTTGCAGAGCTAGGATCTCGGTCCGTAAGGAGGCACCGGTGGGGTTCACTTCGGAGATAGGGAAGGATCTTAGGCCAATGGATCTCCTAGTGTTTAATTGGCTCCAAGGAAAAGATGCTTGTGTGGATGTAACTAGGGGCTCGCCCTTTGTTGGCACTGGAATCTCCTCATAGGCCCCTGGTGTCTCTTTAGCCAAAGCTACAGAAAAAAGATGAAGGAATACACTACTAAGTGCGAGGAGAACGGTTACAAATTTATCCCCTTTACTTTCTCTACTTTTTGAGAGCTAGGTTAAGAGGGGCTCGAGCTGTTATCAAGGGTTGCTTTAGTTACTTTGAGTAACTCTCGTGGTACCAAGTCTAGGGCATATATTTTCCACAGGCTAGCTTTTTGTATTCAAAAAGGGGTGGATGCTCAGCTTGTTGCTCGACTCTCCACCTACTTCTTTTAAAGTTTCTTTCTGATGAAATGAAATGTCGTTATCTAAAAAAAGAATAATAATAATAATAATAATAATAATAATAATTATTATTATTATTATAATAATAATAATAATAATAACAACAACAACAATAACTATATAAAAGCAAATAAGATCAGATCAGATCATACAAGACTAGATCAGACCAAATCAGACCAGGTTAGATCAGATCAAAAAAATTTAGATTAGATCAGATCAGACTAAACTAGATTAAATCAGATCAAACCTTAGTAAATTCAAATCAAATTCAATCAAATCAGACGAAGAGTGTAATATCCCGTCATTTTTATGACGTCATTAATAATAATAATTATTATAATCACTTTTGGATATTTTATAAATATATTAAATTATTTTGAGTTAGTCTTAATAAATTTCATTCGCATACAAATTTAAATATTGACATATTAAGATTAAAAATAGATTTGCAATTACTAAAGCAAAGAGGTTCGAATTAAACTTATTATTTTATCAAAATATATGAACAAAACGAAAAAGAGTTTTCGACCTTGTGAGAAAATTAAGCTAAAAAATAAATAAATAAAATAATTAAATGAGTTAGGGTTTTTTATTTTTAAGTGAGACCAAACCTTCTCTAGTCTTATAAGCCCTTATTCACCTTCATTTTCTTCTTCTCTCTTTCTCCCTCACTCCCCACGTTCCATTCTCTTCCCCACCAGCAGCTGTCGGCATACTCACCACCACCAGCCACCTGTTTTTTTTCTTCCTCCACCACGTGCACAGCAGCAGCCGACTGTTACCCACCAACAACAACCACAGCCGTGTCAGAGACCAGCTGGGTGCAGCACCGCCAGCAAGCAGCCTGTCTGGGCCTCCCTCCAGCCGGTTCTGGGTTTTTCCACCACCTCCACAAGCTTCATTCTCCTCTTCACTTTCCTTACTAGTTTTATCTTAGTGAGCCATCTCCTCTTCCCCTATTTGATTCCTCCTTGTTCCAATTGAAATTTATAAAGTTTATAAGAAAAGTGTTGAACTTTGTATGATTGTCATTGAATCTTATTATGGGTAAGAATTGGATTGATGATTTGAATTTACTTATGAATTAGGTTTTAGAAATATGAATGAAAAGTTGGATATGAATTGAAAGTTGGTAAATGTCTTGTATTTGAACATGATTTAGAAAAGTAAGTTGGTACTCGAAAGGTTGATTTGAATATGAAAAATGAAAATGAAGTAGATAGTAAATTGATATTTTGGATTTGAATAGAAAATTTGGATTATAAATTTAAATATAAATTGATAATTTTTATGCGTTGTAATAATTGAAAATGAGAAAATGGTTTTGAATACTATTGTATTTTTACGTGAAACCGCCGGAAAAAAAGTTGCCGGAACCGTGAAACCGCTGGAAAAAAACTTCATGAACCGGACCTAAAAACCGCGGTTTGGAACCGGAACCGGTCCAGGTGAACCGGAACCGGTCCAATGGTTCCATAGAACCGGAACCGGAACCGGGACCGGTCCAACGGTTCCATGGAACCGGAACCGGAACCAGGACCGGTCTGGGTGAACCGGCCCTCCGATTCCATGGAACAGGAACCGTGAAAAACTAGCCGTTGCAATTTTTTTTATAAATACCCACCACTTTCAATCATTTTCATTCACAACTCATCTCTTCTCCTACTCTCTCTACTTACTCTCTCTACTTAATTCTTTTATTACGCAATTATTCTCTTAATTACATAATTAGTCTTTTAATTATTTCTTAATTTAGTTAATTACATAATTAGTCTATTAATTATTTATTTATTTCTTAATTCTATTATTATTTCAATATTATCAATCATGTCTTCATTTTTGAAAAAAGCCTCAAAAAAAGTTACTAAAGTGGCAAAATCATTGGGAGGTTCCAGCTCCTCCAAAAGAAAGGCCACTTCTACTCCGTCGGTATCAACAACACCTTCTATTAGTAATTATAATTATGAACCAAATTATCTAGAAGGATACGACCCAGAATTACATAATTATGCAGAAGAAGTGGAAAGAGAAATACAAATTGATGAAGAAGAAGAACAAGAAGAGGAACCAACGACCCCTATTGGGATACATATATCTCGACAGTCATCAACAAGATCACATGAAGAACAAGGAGAACAACAACAACAAAGACAAGCTCGTGGTAAACGAGTCAATTTCCAAACTATAGGTTAGTTTTATAATTTTATTCTTCAAATTAATTAAATTTTAAATTATTTATTTATTTAATTATAGTTTTATAATTTTAAATTATTTATTTAGATGAACATGAACCAGTAAGACAACCTTTTCCGGCAATGAACCTCCTGGTGGTAGAGCTGTTTCACATGTGTGGTCGTATTTCACAAAAGAACCAACCGACAATCCAGATGTTTTCTTATGCACTTGTCAAATTTGTGAAAGTCAAGGATTAAAGCCCTTAGTTTCATACAGTTTCGCCAGAGGTAAATACTTTTTAAGTTTTTTATACATACATTATATATTCATATTTTATAAAAATTTATTTATTGTATTTTGTGAATACGTGTTATGTGGTGGTACGGGATCTTTTAACAAACATTTGGCAAAGAAGCATGGAATCACAAAAGAAACTCATGCAGCAAGCGGCAGCGGGACCACAAGTGGAAGCCGACAGACACAGTGGGACATTCCCAGCACAGGTATGCCTTTTAGATATAATCGTAATGATATGATTGATGAATTTTCTAAGTATGTAATTTGTGATGAATTGCCTTTTAGCCGCGGTGAAAGTAGGGCACACGAGCGTTTCGCTAGAAAAACTTGGCAACCACAACATAAAGCAATCCCTAGGAGCACTCTTAAAAGACGCACAATTAAATTATATGAATCAATGCGCTATGAATTAGTTGAAATGTTTAAATCTTTTAACGGTAGGGTTAGCATAACAACTGACATTTGGTCTGCTCCCCCACATTTAGAATCTTATATGTGTGTAACAGCACATTGGATAGATCAAAATTGGATTATTAAAAAAAGAATAATTGCTTTTGAGACAATGCCAGAAAGACATACCGGTGAAAACATAAAATATAGATTAGTAGAGATATGTAGAGAATTGAACTTATTAGATAAGATATTTTTTTGTTCAACTGATAATGCAACCGCTTACATTAAATGTATAGAACTTTTGTATAACGAACCTGCATTTAGTTTTATCCTTGGGGGTAGCTTATTACACATACGTTGTTGTGCGCATATAGTTATCTTGCCAAGCAGGTATAAAACAATTAAGCGATTTATTAGAATCAATTAGAGATATAGTGAAGTGGCTTAGGATTGGAAAGATAAAGAGACGATATAAACAATTATGTGACCAATATCAACTAAAAAAAGTGTATTGGTCATTAGATACGTCTACACATTGGGGCTCAACCAACGATTTATTAAGAAAGGCGATTGCTTATCGTCCAGTTATAACACAACTGTATAGTGAGTGTACAGATAGCTATATAGCTGATGACACTTGGGAATTAGCTATAGGTGTACATAATATATTAGTTACGTATGACCACGCAACTAAGATTTTTTCATATGTTTATGAACCGAACGTTCACTTAGTAGTAAGTGAGTGTATTACTATTTTTTATCATCTCCTTAAACATACGCATGATGATACTAACCCATATTTGACGCCGATTCTTGCAGATATGATGGAAAAATGGAAGACATATTTTACCGATTTTTCTTATATTTATGGAATTGCAACCATTTTAGACTCATGTTTTAAAACTGAAGTCCTTACTAAAGTAATAGGATTTTACTACCAATCGTTAGATCGCCCGCCTACTGATGTACATAATTATGTTGGAACATGAAAAAATATTTAGCAGAACTCTATGATTATTACGCTAGTGTATATAACCCAAAACGCGATACGTCTAGGCGTGCTAGCGTTTCGGCACGTCCCTCTTATTATAATTCGGTAATAGCTAATATAATGAGTCAAGATGATAGTTTTGTAGGATCATCTTCTTCTTCACCCTCCACCTCATATTTAGAATTAGATAGTTATCTTAAACACCAATTTAAAATTGATCAAAGTAGCTATAATATTTTAGAGTGGTGGAAAGAAAAATCTGTAAAATTTCCCATTTTATCAAGAATTGCAAAGGATATCTTTGCAATTCCTGCGTCAACAATTGCGTCGGAGTCTGCTTTCAGTGCAGGTAGAAGAGTTTTGGACGAAAAGAGATCTCGTCTTGCAACACATAGTATTCAAATATGTGTATGCAAGAAAGATTGGGATCAAGCGGAGATTCGAACACAAGGACTAAGGAACGATGATGATCAAGACGACGATGATGATCCATGGATGATGATGGATACATCTGCATCATCGTCAGGAGGAGAGTCAGCGGAAGCATCTAACCAACCAGATGATGATGACGAAGACGAATAGGATCAATCGGACAACGATAAATCAACATTCAACAACTATATATAAAAGGCATGACAAAGAACTACGTGGGCTTTGATTCTTTCGGGATACGTAAGCAGCTTAGTATTCCTTTGGGTACTAGGTTCAAGTTTATTTTCTCCCTCTTTTTTTATTAATCATCTTTATCGATATTATCATTGATTCGTTTCTTATTAATTTATTTTTTTCATTCTTTTTAGTAAATATTTTAATAACGATGACAACTTGACAAACAATGAATTTCGCTAATAATCAAGTAATCATCAAAGGTACGTTCGCAATATTATAATATTTTTTTATTATATAAATATTTAAAGAAAAAATAAAAATGGAACCGATGGTCCGACCCGCCCGTCCCGTGAGTTGGAACCGCCGGAACCGCCTCATGAACCGTTTGGAACCACCTGGAACCGGAACCGGTCGCGACAGGTTCCAAATGGAACCGGAACCGGATGGAACCGGACCAACCTGGACCGTGGCCATGCCTACCTACCATATACTTCTTCACAATACAATCGCTTAAATGGGAAATCATCAAAAAAGGAAAGTTTATTTTTATGTGATTAGCCATACAATAAATTAAAGTAGCATCACGTGGGTTTACTTCACTACGCTTGGAATTGCGAGGTAAAATAAATCTACGTGCTATGTTGTAGAGCAATTTATGTAATGGGGACAGTACATTATGACTAATTTTTCCTCTCTTTTCATGGATTCCCAAGAATTTCAACACAGTCTTCTCATCTATACCGGAAAAAACAATCTTAGACTCAACATGGTAAATATCAAATTTAGTGGCTGGCACTCCAAGCCACTCACCTAACATTGAACTATTAAACTCAATCTTTATCTCCTTAACCATACTTGAACAAACGCCATTGTCAATCGAAAAATTTTGAATGAATTCACGCATTAAATTAGGGTAAATGGGATTACAACAGTATTCTGTCATTAAAGTTTCCCAGTACTGATTTTGTAAAATTGCGTGGAGTTGAGGAAAGGAAGTGGATTCATACCAGTGTTTATTAAGTTCAAATCCCACTGTCATTTCTTTTGAAACTTCCTCAGCGCTGTTGGGATCAATATTCTTTGCCCTTTTAGCGGATTTTGACAATGATTTGTCTACTGTAGTGTCAATGGGTCTTTTGCTACTCACATGCATCTTGGATGCACTTGTTGTAACACCCCGATATTTTTTTCCGATATATTAAATGATTTGCTAGTAATATTATTATTATTATTCTTTTTAGAAGAATCTATTTCTTTTTATTATTTATTTTGTTAGTAGGTTAGATCATGAGACTTCAACTTTTAAGGCAATTAAAACCATTTTAAGTCCAAACCTTTTTCCTAAACTATCTTAAAAAAAAAAAGAATAAAAGTGGGAATTTGAATCATTTTGGCCGGCCATATGGAGTATCTTGGGGGGATTTGTAACTTCTTAGGATATTGAAAGATTAAGGAGTTATTGCCTTCCATAAGTATTGCCTTAATTTTCCTTAATTTCTTTATTTCCTTAATCTCCTAATTTCCTTACATCTTTTCATTTCAAACCATTTGCAAGTAAGAAAACACTCCCAAAACCCTCTAATCCTCACGCCTAATCCTCTATTGGTTCATCAATTTTGGTGTTTTGTTCTTGAGCAATTGTGAGTAATTCTTAGTCTAGTTTTTATTTTTAAGTTTTAATTTAAATTTCTATGATTTTTATGTGTGTTATTTTATGGTTTATGATTTGTTCATGATTTAAAATTCATGTGTGAAAGTATGATGTATTTTTCTATCTAAATTAATGTAGGGTTTTTTAGGGTTTTAGATATGTTACATGTGTGTGAAGAATTTGTTTGATGGATGATTGAAAATATATATATATATATATATATATATATATATATATATATATATATATATATATATATATATATATATATATATATATATATATATATATATATATATATATAGAAAAAAATGTATGTGGTGTTAGAAATTTATTTATTTTTGATTAATAGAAGGAATTTATAATGTTGGTAAAAAAAAATATACATGTATATATGTGATGTGTATGTGTGAAAACATTTGTGTAAAAAGAATTATATTGAAAAAAATATTTATATAATAATAATTCATTAAAATTTATTTTTATGTAAATTTTGTTGTTTAGATTTAATAGGACATAAAGCATTGATATTTATATTTTTGTGATAAAAAATGATGGAATGACAAAATCCCGTAGGTTTTGAAAATGGTGAAAAAATGTGTTTTTGGAACATTTTTGGCTTTGAAATTAAGTTAAAAATACTTATACTATGTTATAAATTATGAAAATTGGTACCCGGGGGTTTTGACGCCTTCCAGACACAACGGTGAAGTCGGATTTTCAATTTGACAGTTTTAAGTTGAGTTTCTGGACAGATTGTATAGGCTGTCCTGTTTTGTGTATTTACCATGTTATAGTATGTGATGGATGTTCATGTTGTGTGTAGAATTCTAGGTATGGATGTGATTGTATATGTGTGTTGTGGATGATTCGAGGAAAATGTGTATGTGTGGTTATTTCCCGAATACGATTGAACCTTGTAAGAAGTCGATTCGTGACCGGGAATTGATTAAGACGCTTGTGAGTTGGTTATCTTGCTTAAGGTATGTACACACAGCGAAGTTCGCATTAGTCCGATGTATCATATAATAATGGTATACAAAAGTAAAGTATGGATATATAGTACGAATAAGTTATCTTTCGGATCAATAATTTTTATACATTGTTTTGATAAGCAGAGGTAGTATGACCTCACTAACTTTAAAGTGGACGTAGTATGACGTCAATTGGTGGAAATGAAGTACTCGCGGTTTATGAGGGCATTATGAGCCACCGCGGGGGTATGCATACTTAACCATAGGCACCAAAGTAAGGCGAGTGTCTATGGTAGAGACTTGCTTAGGGGTTAGCTCCCTCTAATGTATTGTCTCACTTATGGAGTTTGGAGTGTACTGGCAGTATGGCTGGATAGTACAGCAGTATGGCTGACTAACCTTTACATGAAAATAATTATTCTTAATAAGCATGATCGAAGCGTAAGGTTCTGTGAATTGTCAACTAATAAATTAAAACCTTCTCTTATGTTATTATTTATTTGGTATGCGACGTTTGCTGATGTGTACTTTTGGTCTTAACGACCCTGCGATGATGTTGTTTCCTATCTGGGCAATGACTAGCAGTAAGTTAAGTTGCAGGTCTGGGGAGTGAGGATTGACCCTCGAAGAAATAAATCTTTAGAATATAGAAGTTTGATAAGAAATAAATCATTAGAATTTCTAGTTAAGTTTGAAGAACATTTGGTTTTTATGAGGCGATTTTCGTTCTCAAGTTGTAATAAGTAGATTTAACCTTTCGTTCTTATCCGCTGCTAAGAATTTCTTATTATCTAGTAGTTCTTAATAACGCTAATAGAACTCGATCCACACGTTTTCCTTAATTTCAAAACCGTTTTAAAATGTTTCTAACATCCCGGTTTGACTCGGATTATAGTTGTCTCGTTTTTAAAAGGTCATTTTCTCTTTTCGTACGACCCGAGTTATTCTGAGATGTTACACTTGTTGTACCCGATTGTTCTTGAGATGATGACGGAGGTGCAGCAATCTGAGGTGATGGATGAACCACCTTCAATGGTTTTGGTTGGGTGTTTTTCGTTGTTTTGTTGGATTGCCTTTTGCTAGAAGTGGATTTTGGGGATTTCATGATGATTTTCTGGGTTCAAGAAGATGAGGCAAGATTGAGAGTGAGAGAGATTTGCGGTTTGCTTGTTGGTAATGTTGGAATGATGAAGTGAGGAGTTGTGACGTGAGGGGTTGTTTATAATGAATTTGAGGTGACGGTTCCACAATGGTTTGCATTACACATTAATTAATTTTGCATGTGAACACAATATTTTTGAGAGGGTAGGTTTATGGAATCGTTAGTTAATAACGGATTTTCGAAGTATTACAATGATCCGCCTCCCACTTTTACATAATTAGAGTGAACCATCTATTAAAAGAAATTGCTGGGATAGAAAAATATAAAAATTGAAAATATGAAATATTTTATGAAAAAAAAACATTTATGCTGCTTTGGTCCGATCAATTTAAACATGCAAACATGAGAGCATTCAAAGCACATACTTTTAAATAACTGCGTACCTGATCCTTTTCAATAATTGATTTTTCAATCAAGTTTTTGTGGATGATATGACACTTTTAATTTTCATTTTGCCTTTGAGGAGCATGCTTGTCACATTCTTTAGTGTAGCTTAATCATGCCAAGTTCTAATCTCATTTTTTCGTGTTGTTCCCTTGGAAGTGGTTTTGTCATGATATCAGCTATTTGCTCGTTAGCATTTACATGCTTGACGATAATAATTTTATTTTCAACATTGTCCTTGAGAAAATGATGTCTAATATGTATATGTTTAACTCTAGAGTGATGCACTGGATCTTTTGACATGCATATAGCACTGGTATTATCACAATAAATAGGAACACATTCAAACTTAATACCGAAATCTCTTAGTTGCTGTTTTATACAAAGCATTTGGGAATAGCAAGCTGCTGCTGCTACGTATTCTGCTTCAGCGGTGGATAGAGCAACGGTGTTTTGTTTCTTGGAACACCATGACACTAAGCATGAGCCAAGAAT
This sequence comes from Amaranthus tricolor, assembly GCF_026212465.1. Taxonomy (NCBI): domain Eukaryota; kingdom Viridiplantae; phylum Streptophyta; class Magnoliopsida; order Caryophyllales; family Amaranthaceae; genus Amaranthus; species Amaranthus tricolor. The sequence continues at coordinate 9,517,783 of NC_080048.1, forward strand.
TTGTACCATTCCTGAAGTGCTTTTCCTGTTCAATAGATCTCCTGCGTAATCTGCATCACTTGCTACCGGAGCAAATGTCTCGGTATAATCAATTCCTTCTTGTTGATTGTACCCTTTAACCACGAGCCTTGCCTTGTTTCTTACAATAATTCCATGCTCATCTAATTTTTTCCGAAATACCGATTTTAATCCAATCACCTTTTTGTGTTTTGGTTTGGTTCTAAATGCCATACTTTATTTCTTTCAAATTCATTCAATTCATCTTGCATGGCTACGATCCATTCGGAATCTCTTAGAGCTTTTTCGTGATTTTTGGGTTCAAGTAATGATAGGAACGCAAAGTGTGCACAAAAGTTTCTCATTTGGGATCTGGTTTGTGTTCCTTCATTCAAATCACTGACTATCAAATCAAGAGGGTGACATTTTTGATATCTCCAAGGTTTGAGCACAAATTCTCTTGTGGGAACAGTAGTAGGCTCTGGGTCAGTATCTTCATTGTTATTCTGTTCAGCTTCTACTGGATCAGCTTGCTCATTTGTGGGAACAGCTGGATTGGGAACAATCTGCTGGTCCTGATGTATTGGCAGTTCCTGATCTTGATCAGACCTTTCTGCATCTTCTTGAATAGGATGTTCTCCTGCTGTTTCTTGATCTTGTTCTTTCATTTCTTCTTCATCGTCCTCTAGATTTGCAAGACCTATTTTAAAATTATTTATATCTTGTTCACTTGTCAAAAAGTTAGTTTCGTCAAAAATAATGTGAACAGATTCTTCTACGCTCATTGTTCTTTTGTTGTAAACTCTGTAGGCCTTATTGTGAGATGAATAACCAAGAAATACTGCTTCATCACTTCTTTCATCAAACTTTTCTATGTTTCGTTTTCTATTTACATGAACAAAACATTTACATCCAAACACACGAAAATAGGAAATATTTGGTTTTACATCTTTAAATAATTCATAGGGTGTCTTAGAAGAGATAGGTCTTATTAATACACGATTTAAAAAATAACAAGCAGTATTAACAGCTTCGGCCCAAAAATTTCTAGGTAGACCACTAGCAATTAACATGGTTTTAACCATTTCCTCTAAAATTCTATTTTTTCTTTCTACTACACCATTTTGTTGTGGTGTTCTTGGTGCGGAAAAATTATGACTTATTCCATGTTCATTACAGTAATTCATGAAGCTTGAGTTTTCAAATTCTTTACCATGATCTGACCTTATGTGAATAAGTTGATTATTACTAGATTTTTGTATTTTGTTAGCGAAAGAAACAAACTCATTAAAAGCTTCATCGTTGCTTACTAAAAATAAAGTCCATGTAAATCTACTATAATCATCAACAATAACAAACACATATCTTTTGCCACTACGGCTTTGTATTCTCATAGGTCCACACAGATCCATATGTATTAATTCAAGTGGTTTAGAGGTGGTCACTACATTTTTTGGTTTAAAAGATAACCTTACTTGTTTTCCTTTGGCACAAGGATCACAAATTTCATCATTTAGGAATTTTATAGCCGGCAATCCTCTTACTAGGTCTCTTGATATTAAAGTATTAATCAAATAAAAGCTTGCATGACCTAGACGTTTATGCCACAGGAGTGGGTCGTCTTCTATAACACTGAGACACGTTAGACTGGATTTGGGAACAGTGTCGAGGTCCACAACATAAGTGTTCCCTTTTCAAGTTCCTTCGAGAACAGTGTCTCCTGTGTCACTCCTAGAAATAATGCATTTATCAGATGTGAAGTTTACAAAGTTACCTTTGTCGCAGAACTGAGAGATGCTTAGTAAGTTATGTTTTAAATTCTCGACTAAAAATACATTATTAATTGCATGAGAATTTGACCTTTCTACTTTTCCTTTGGCGATGATCTCACCCTTCATGTTGTCGCCGAAAGTCACAATTCCCCCATCATGGGTTTCCAGTGAGAGAAATTTTGATTTATCACCTATCATGTGCTTGGAACACCCACTGTCGAGATACCATGAGTTTTTCCCCCTCACTTGGACCTGTATGAACAATTAATTGTTAGTAATAGGAACCCAGTCTTTCTCGGGTTCCTTGTCGATTTTACGTGAATCAACTTTCTTAATCCAAATGCTATCGACATAGTTTTTGTTGGAGACAGTGTGCTGTTCCCATTTGGTACACTGGTTTTTCAGATGACCAGTTTTTCCGCAGAAGGAACAGCAACTGTCACTTGAGAGATCAACATAGACCTTTTTTCTTCTTATTATTCTTAAAATAATCTAGGCGTTTTGAATTTTTACTTTTAGCATCTTGAATGCATTTAGGAGTGTCTTTGATTTTCCCTTTTTCTCTTGAATTTAATTCAAGCTCTAATTTATCATTGTTGGATCGGTTGGATTCAAAACTGCTTTTCAGATTTCGAAAATCTGTACACAAGTTTTAATGGATGCATCGTTTACTTCCTTATTCAAGCCTAGCAATTTATATTGTGTTAGCTCAACATTAAGAATAATATTTTCCTTCTTAACTCTTTCCATAATTTCCTTTAGAATTGTATTTTGATCCAACAAACTGAAAAATCTGTTTTGGACATCGGATCTAAAGGTGTTTATGTAGGAAATATGGTCTTTACTTATTTTAAGGTCTTTTTCCAATTGGAGACATTTGTCATTATATTTTTCCAGTTTGTCTTGTGTCTCCATAAACAACGCTATTAATTTATATTTATTTAATTTAGAAGGATGGATAGAAAATGAGTTAGAAGAATTTACCTGCTTTCCTTTGGATTTCTCATCCTTGCTTTCGTGCGTGGCCATGAGACATAAGTTTGCTAAATCTTCCTCTTCGGGGTTTTCAGTCTCAGCATCACTCTCAGATTTTCCCCATGCAGCAATTATGGCTTTGCGAAAGTCGGTTTTGTTAAAATTTTCTTTGTTCTGCACTCTTCCTGAATCCCTTGCCTTTCCCTTGCCCTTTTCATTTTTCCACATCGGGCAGTTCTTGATGAAGTGCTCGGTATTTCCACATTTGTGGCATTTAAGGTTGGATTTTGTTCTTCTTTCCTTGTTATTTCTTTGACTGGAATACCTGCTGTTCTTGAAAAACTTCTTGAATTTTTGTATCAGCATGACAGCCTCTTCCTCGTCGCATTCTGATTCATCCTGGATCTGCTGTTGCCAGATGCAATTCGTGTGTCATTAGGGAACATGCCAGCTCTTCCAGGTTGAACTTGGTGAAATCTTTAGACTCCTGGATGGTAGTAACCTTGGCTCTCCAGCGTTCATCTGGAGGGAGGCTCCTTAGGATTTTTCTTACTTGTTCATCGGTGGGAATTAGTCTTCCAAGAGAGACGAGTTCATTTGTGATGTTAGTGAACCTTGTGAACATCTCTTGGATGCTTTCTCTTGGTTCCATAACAAACCTTTCATACTTAGACATCAACAAGTCTGTCTTGGAACATTTTACTTCACTTGTTCCCTCATGGTAACAGCCAGCAGGTTGGCAAATTTGCACCCCATTATGCGGTTATGCTCGTTTGGTCCAAGACCATAGTGAAGTAATTTGATGGCAAGAGCATTAATCTCCATTTTCTGAAAATCTTCCTTTTCAAATTCAGTTATAGGTTTGGGGATGATTTCGTTTGGTCCGCTTTGATGAAGATCTCCATCCTATTTTTCCAATAAGTGTAGAATTTTCCATCAAACATGGGTGGCCTTTGAATAGAGTACTTGTTGGACCTCTTGAGTTTTGATGATGACTACACTTTATTTAAACAAATATATTTTTAGAGATTGTTTGCAGGTCAATATCCGGTCGTGATTCAGATCGTTGATGGTACCTATGACTTGGTCTACGAACATGGCCTTTGAGTGGATTCGGTTGTTCCTCAAATCTTGCCTTAGTATGAGCCATTAAATCATACGTGATTTTGGGAGATTTTAACAAGAAATATTTTGTTCAAAATTGCCAATTAACTTATAATATTTTCTTGTGTAACTTTTTGATTTTACTTTTAGAGAATTTTATCCTTTTGTAAGGGTTTTTGAGAGAGTTATTGTAACTAGACATGAGTGAGTCTAGGGGAGAATTGAATAGCTTTTAGTAAAGCTTGGAAGAGATTAGCTTTTAGTGAAGCTAAGAGATTTTCTTTGAGTGAAGCAATTGGAGAGAGAAGTTGGCCTAGTGGAGAACGCTTCGAGTGAAGTAAGGTGTTTAATGTAATTGTAACGAGTTGCCTTAAACATAGTGAAGAGTTTAGAAATCCCGTGAGGTCATGGTTTTTCCTTCTATTTAGGCCTAGAAGGTTTCCACGTAAAAATCGTGTTGTCTCTTTCATTATTGCGCTCTAAGTTTAAGTTTTATTTCTTTAATCTAATTCCGCAAAAGGGCAAAAACACTTAAACTTGTAACAACAACAATTCACCCCCCTCTTGTTGCTGTTCCCGTCTCTAACTCAGTCTACAAATTGGTATCAGAGCCTTGTTCCTGTTTGATCAGGAAACCCTGAGGGCGAAATCCTAGTGTTCTTAGAGATGTGAATTATGAACGAACGAATGGAAGAAGGGTACTCTACTCAAAGGACACACATGTTTGATGGAAAATTCTACACTTATTGGAAGAATATGATGGAGATCTTCATCAAAGCGGAAAATTATCAAGTTTGGAGAGTCATCGAAATTGGAGACTTTGAGGTAACTACTACAAACTCCAACAACGAAATAATTCCCAAACCTATAACCGAATTTGAAAAAGAAGATTTTCAGAAAAAGGAAATTAATGCTCTTGCCATCAAATTACTTCACCGTGGTCTTGGACCAAACGAACATAATCGAATAATGGGGTGCAAGGACCTACTGGCTGTTAACCATGAGGGAACAAGTGAAGTAAAACGCTCCAAGATAGACTTGTTGATGTCTAAATATGAAAGGTTTGTTATGGAACCAAGAGATGTTTACAAGGTTCACTAACATCACAAATAAACTTGTCTCTCTTGGAAGAATAATTCCCATCGATGAACAACTTAGGAAAATCCTAAGGAGCCTCCTTCAAAATGAACGTTGGAGAGCCAACGTTATTGTCATCCAGGAGTCTAAAGATTTTTCAAAATTTAATCTGGAAGAGTTGGCTGGTTCTCTAATGACACATGAATTACATTTGGAAACAACAGATAATTCCAGAAACAAGGGACTGACCTTGGCAGCAGCAGAACAGGACGAATCAGAATGTGATGAGGAAGAAGCTGCCATGATGGTACGAAAATTCAAGAAGTTCTTCAGGAACATCAGATATTCCAATCAAAGAAATAACAAGGAAAGAAGAACAACCAATACAAAAACCAACCTTGAATGCCACAAATGTGGAAGTACCGAGCACTTCATCAAGGACTGCCCAATGTGGAAAAACGAAAAGGGCAAGGGAAAGGCAAGGGATTTAGGAAGACAGCAAAACAAAGGAAACTTCAACAAAACCGACTTTCTCAAAGCCATGATTGTTGCATGGGGAGAATCTGAAAGTGATGCAGAGACTGAAAACCCCGAAGAGGAAGAAACAACAAACTTATGTCTCATTGGCCACGCACGAAAGCAAGGATGAGAAATCCAAAGGAAAGCAGGTCCAAGTGAGGGGGAACAACTCATGGTATCTCGACAGTGGGTGTTCCAAGCACATGACAAGTGACAAATCAAAATTTCTCTCACTGGAAGCCTATGATGGGGGAATTGTAACCTTCGGTGACAATATGATGAGTGAGATCATCGCAAAAAGAAAAGTTGGAAGGTCAAGTTTCCATGACTCTCTCTTCATCTTCTTCCCTCGATGACTCTCTCACTTACATTTGGCCATTGCCGGCCAATTTCTCTTCCGGCAACCTCACTCTCACCGTCGATCCCGACCTTTCCATCTCCTATTCCGGGAATTCTATGATCATATTCAACACTTTTCTCCGTTACAAACGTCTGATCTTCATTCACGCATCCAAGGTTTGTCGCAAATTTCGATCTATCCGAGGTCCTGCTTATGACATTAGTGTTCTTCAGATCATTGTTCATTCATCGGATGAAGAGGTTTTAGTTTTTGTTTTGATTGCTGTGTTTGTTTTGTTTTAATGGCTTGGATTTTAATTAAATTGACGTGAATTTTGATGTTTTCAGCTTCAATTTGGAGTGGATGAGAGCTATAGTTTGAAAATTTCTGGGAGAGATGATCAGTCAATTGTTGGTGTTGCCACAATTGAGGTACACATATTGATGACTTATTCAATTTCAGACAGCTGATAATTTCTCTTACAAAAAATAGTTTTTTAATTATGTCTAAATAATATATAACATAGGCCCGCAAGCCCGCAAGCCCGCATATTACGGGTGTTTGATCAGGTCTAGAACTTGGCATGATTAAGCTACATTGAAGTATGTGACAAGCATGATCCTCAAAGGAAAATTGAGAATTAAAAGAGTCATATCATCCACAAAAATCTTGATTAAAAAATCTATTATTGAAAGGATCAAGTACGCAGTTATTTAAAAGTATGTGCTATGAATGCTCTCATGTTTGCATGTTTAAATTGATCAGACAAAAGAAGCATAAATTTTCTATTTATTTTATATTCATATAAAATATTTCATATTTTCAATTTCTATATTTTTCTATCCCAGCAATTTCTTTTAATAGATGGTTTACACAAATTATTTAAAAAGTGGGAGGCGGATCATCATAATGCTTCGAAAATCCGTTATTAACTAACGATTCCATGAACCTACCTTCTCAAATATATTGTGTACACATGCAAAATTAATTAATGTGTAATGCAAACCAATTGGAACCGTCACCTCACATTCATTATAAACTCTCCCCTCACGTCACAACCCTTTACTTCATCATTCCAACTTTCCCAACAAGCAAACTGCAAATCTCACACTCAATCACGCTTCATCTTCTTCAACCCAGAAACTAACCATGAAAACCCCAAGATCATCTTCTAGTAAAAAGCAATCAAACAAAACACCTAAAATCACCCAACCATAACCATTGAAGGTGGTACATCCATCACCTCTGATTGCAGCACCTCCGTCATCATCTCAAGAATAGCCGAGTACACCAAGTGTATCCCAGATGCATGTAGGTAGCAAGAGACCCACTGACTCTACTGTGGACAAATCACTATCAAAATCTGCTAAAAGGGCAAAGAATGCTGATCCCAACAGCGCAGAAGAGATTTCAAAAGAAATGACCGTGGGTTTCGGTCTAGATAAACACTGGTATGAAACCACACTCTTTCCTCAACTCCACGCAATTTTGCAAAATCAGTACTGGGAAACTTTAATGGCTGAATACTGTTGTAACCCCATATATCCTTATTTAATGCGTGAGTTTATTTTGAATTTTTCAATTGAAAATGGTGTCTCTTCGAGTAAAGTCAAGGAGATAAAAATTGAGTTTAATATTTTAATGTTGGGTGAGTGGCTTGGAGTGCTTGCCACTGGATTTGATATTTTCCATGTTGGGTCTAAGATTGTTTTTTCGGGTATAGATGAGAAGACTGTGTTGAAATTCTTGGGAATCAATGAAAAAAGAGGAAAAATTAGTCATAATGTACTGTCCCCATTGCATAAGTTGCCCTACAATATAGCACGTAGATTTATTTTACCTCGCAATTCCAAGCGTAGTGAAGTAAACCTACGTGATGCTACCCTAATATACTGTATGGCCAACCACATTAAGATTAACTTTCCTTCTTTGATGATTTCCCATTTGAGCGATTGTATTGTGAAGAAGTATATGGTAGGGTATGGAGGCTTGTTGACTTGGATATTTAGAAAATTTGGTGTTCCTCTTGAAAGTCTGCATTTTCCTATGGGTCCTAATAATAAAACTGGTGCAAAGTGTTTGATAAAGAGGATCAGGAGACTGTTCCCTTTGCCACTGAAAAGGCAGAAGGATGTTCTACAAGGGAACATGAGGAAGTACCTAGTAAGGGGGAAGCTAAGAGAAAAGGAGGAAATGAGGAAGAGGAAAATGAGGTAAATGATGCTAGTGAGGAGGAGGTCTCAGTGCCGGTTCAGAAGCAGTCTAGTTCAACACCTAGGAAGAGTAGAAGGTTGGCTTCTAAAGGGAAAAGATCGGTTGTGATTCTTGATGATGACTCTACCTCTTACAAAACTGTTGAGCCAACCAATCCCTCTTCACCAAAGCCAACCACACCATCATCCCATCAATTTCCATCACCACCACCATCACCCATACCATCTTCACCACCACCAGTTACCACCAACCATGGCTTTGTACACACCACTGTTTCCACTACTTCTTTATTTTCTACTCTCCTAAAGCTTAACGATTTGCAGTCTCGTTTCTTTGCATTTCAGGATGAGATTCGTGTCTCTTTAGACTCACTTACTGATCAAATGACCTAGATGGAAGCCCGTCTTGGTGCTAAACTTGATACGGTAGAGGTGCAGACCGAATACATTGTTGAAGAAGAGACTGCACCATGATCCCTCCTCTTGCTGTATTTTAACATCTTAATTGTTGCAACCATCTGTTTCTCAACTATTCAAATAATATGTTTCTAATTTCCTTTCTTGTACCAGCTGGGGTACACACTTTGTAATATGTTACTTTGATGAACATCTTATTTTTCTTATGCTGATCAATGTCTGAGATATTTTAACATTGCTTATCTTGCTTGCATCTCTTAGTATTTACTTTTGATTGCTGCATCTTAATTCTCTCTTTGACTATATCTATATGATTAGTGTTGTGGTTTGATTATCCTACTTCTTTTTGATTGACGTCAAAAGGAGGAATATTTGGCACAAACTTAAAGGATGCTTGAGTTCGTTTATTATATCAGTATCTGTTTTACATTAGGATTGTGGATATGCTCTGAATGCTATGCTCTGATGAATATCATATATGCTCTGATGATTGTGATGAATATCTGATTGTTATATGTATGTTTTGAATAAATTATGTTCTGATTAGTTAAGCTCTGATTAGTAATGAATTAGTTAAGCTGATTATTGAAACTTTGATTTATTTTTAATTCTGATCATTCAAGTTAGTAAGTCGGTTAATCTATTAGTTGCTATTAGATGCTTGCTCTGATATTACTCTGTATTATCATTGACTCAGGTAACAAATCTTGTTTTAATGTATGTGATTGGATAATTGACTCAGGAGCCACAAACCACATGTGCTTTCAATTATGTTTATTTGATAATGTAGTACCCTTGATTGAGAAAGTTCATAATGTTGTTGTGCCTGATGGTAGAAAAATCAGGGTAGAGTACATGGGAGATGTGTCTTTACCTAATGGTTTAAGGCTTAAGGAAGTGTTGTTTGTACCAAACTTTAATTACAATTTAATTTCAGTTCATAAGCTAACAACACAACTGAAGTGCAGTCTCACATTCAACACTAATCAGTGCGTATTGCAGGAGCAATTGAAGAAGCATTTGCTTCTTGGTAAGAATCATAAAGGACTATACTATTTGCAGCCTGTGCAGAACAGAGATTCAAAGGACTGCAATATACATGGATTGACTTCACAAACTGCTGACAAAAGCATTGAATAGGCTAAAATGGTTAGGGCACCTACCCTTTAATAAACTTTTGTTGCTATTTCCTGAACTCATAAACAACAAAGTAGAGAATAACTTTCTACGTACTGTGCGTACATTAGCAAAACAAACCAGATTAGCCGTTTATAAGAGCTCTATACAAACCACTAATGTATTTCAGTTATTACATATAGATATATGGGGGCCTTTGAAGATAATGTCTAGAATAAAGTGTAGCATGTTTATCACTTTGGTTGATGATTTTTCTAGACATACTTGGATTTTTTAAATCAAACACAAGTCTGATTTTTTGGCTTGTTTTAAGATTTTCTATGCTTATGTGCAAACTCAGTTCAATAAGCAAATAAAAGTAACCTAAATAGACAATGCAAGAGAATTGTCTCAAGGAGAAACTTTAAGTTTCTACGATCTAAAGGGCATTTGCCACCAATCTAGTTGTGCCAACACACCCCTACAAAATGGGGTGATTAAGAGAAAGCATACACTTACTTGAAGTGTCAAGACCATTGTTGTTTCAATCCAAAATTCCAATTGGGTTTTGGAGTGATTGCATAGAGACTGCAGTACACATTATCAATAAGATGCCTTTGAGCATCCTAGATGGTCTATCACCTCATGAAAGGCTATACAAAAAGAAGCCGGTTTACATTATGTTGAGGGCCTTTGGTTGCCTTTGTTATGCTTCAACATTAAAAATTGATAGACATAAAGTAGAGCCTAGAGCACAACCTAGTGTTTTCATAGAATATTCCCAAAAGCAAAAGGCCTACAAACTCTATTGTTTGGAAACAAAGAAAATTTATGTGTCAAGAGATATGAAATTTTATGAAAAATTCTTTCTTTTTCATTACCATGACATGAACAAAAGTTCCATTGAGCAATTTTTCTTGCTTCAAGACAGTAGTAAAATTGAAGACTTACACCTACCTGACACTCTTGACAACTAGGAAAAATTTGTAGGTACTGAAATGAACAACAAAGGAAAACAAAAGGTTGTTAACACATTTGCCTAATCCAGGAAAACCACTAGACAAACTCATAAACCAAGACACTTGGAAGACTATGTGTGTCAGTCATGGTGTAATATTGTTAGAAACAACTCTATCTCTAAATCACATCAATATATTGCATCTTTAAATGACCAACGTGTGGAGCCTAATAGCTACAAACACAACATGTGGAGCCTAATAGCTACAAACAAGCATCCCAACATTCTGAATGGGTTAAATGGAAATAGTAGATCTTCCCAAAGGAAAAAAGGCTATTGGTAATAAATGGGTTCACTAAGTGAAATTGAAATCAGATGGAAGTCTTGAGAGATACAAAGCTAGGTTAGTAGCCAGGGTTACAACCAAAAGCATGGTATTGTAGCAAATTGTAAAGATGTCTACTGTAAGTTGCATTCAAGCTATTGCAGCAAATTCAAAATCGAAAGTGCATCAACTAGACATCAACGATGCATTTCTTCATAGAGATCTGCCTAAAGAAGTATACATGATGGTTCCAGAAGGAATAGATTATAAACCTAACCAAGTTTGCCTTCTTAAAAAATCACTTTATGGTCTCAAGCATTAGATAATGGCATATCAAGCTTCTTGATGAATTGAAATCTTTAGGATATGTTCAATCCAAAAATGACTATTCATTGTTTCTAAAGAAACAAAATCTTAAGATCTTCATTATAGTAGTATAAGTTGATGATATCATTATCACAGGAGATGATGTTGAAGAAATTCATTTCTTAATAAGGCATGTTGATCATGTTTTTACTATTAAAGATTAAGGAGATTTGCATTTTTTCCTTGGGATAGAAATTAGCTATCAAGATGATGGAATGATACTTACTCAGCTTAAATTTACAAAAGAATTATTAACCACTAGCCCAGTTAAGGAGTTCAAACATATTGTTACTCCTCTACCTCTTAATACAAAATTATTTACTAGTGAAGGAACTTTGATAGATCCTACTATGTATAGAAATTTGGTAGGAAAGTTGAATTTTTTAACCAACACTAAGGCCTAACCTAGCCTACACTGTTCAAATTTTAAGTCAGTTTATGCAGATATCTAGAACTTCTCATTGGACTACATTACTTCATACTTTAAACTATGTTTTCTTAACATTTGGGCAAGGTATAAAGCTAAAGGGACAAGCTCAACTTTTTCTACTGGCCTATTCTGACTTAGATTCAAGCTCTTGTGTTGACACAAGGAAATCCATCATAGGATATATTATGATGTTAGGTAATTCTCTTATAGGTTGGAAGAGTAAAAACAACAAATTGTGTCTTGGATTGTTTCTGGGCTAGAAAATATTGGAGTATCGCTGGCTCGAACTTGAGGATAGATAGTACAAACAGTTTCAAGGCTTGGTGAATTGAGATAATGGAAATTAAAGTGATCATAGACTTGCAAAATGCGATGGGGTGTCGTTAGGAAGCAGTCCAACTTGGATCATTGACTCTATTCCTTTGGATTTACCTCATGCATTAATAATACTACCTCACCTTTTATTTAAAAAAAAAAAACACTATACTAGTACTAAATAGAGTTGTCTATCAAGTTTTAGATCAAACAAATCAAATTCAAGTTAATTTCTTTAAAAGCACTTAAAACGTCAAATTATGACGTAATTTCAAACCTATTTTCATTATAAAAGTCTTAACTATTTCAAAACTATGATAGATACTAATTAGTGATGCATGCTAATTTTTAAATCTAACACAATTTGATTTGACTATATCTTATCTGATCTGGTTTTATCTAATTTGGTCTACCTAATCTGAGATCAACTTTGCTTTTCTTTTACATTCAAATGAAGATGCTACTGAGAAGAGACATAAAAGGGATTCACATGAGTGATTTGATTAGTAAATGGTCTTTCTCATGAAACGTTTAGAGAGTTTGTGTAGAGAAAAATAAGATGAGAAGCATTCTTTTTTGCTTCACCATTTTGTTTTTCCAATAAATGACTTGGAGTATTAATTTAGTTTACAATAAATACCCCCTATTTATAATGGTCAGTAATGTTGTGCTGCTTTTTGGGTTGTTTTATTGTATTCTGACGCCTATTTTTGGGTTGACATTTTCATTTTGGCGCTTATCTTTTGGGTTGACATTTTCATTTTGGCGCAGTGTATCATTTTGCCTCTTCCTATGACCCACAGTGATGATTGCTATGTGTGGGTTTTGGGCTGTTTCACATGACTTCAGTTTTTTGGAAAAGTTTTTAAATTTTAGATGGCATTAATGATTTTTGTTTTTTGGCACATTTTTTAAAGTGACTAACGTATACCTAAATGCATACTTGGTTTGTTCGACCTCTTTTCTGAAGTCAATGAACGAAACGATATCCGTATTCACAGGGCCCGAGAAAAGTGTTCGTTATTTGTAGCCATGAATAAAACGTTGAAGAGATCGAAGAGAAAGTGGAAGTATAGATACAAACCCCCTTTATGAAATGTAATTTTAATTTTTCTGAGATGTAATTTTTAATTATGTAATTTAATTAATGGCAATTAAGACTTTGTATTTTTAATTATGTAATTTAATTAATGACAATTAAGACTTTGTATTTTTAATTATGTAATTTAATTAATAGCAATTAAGACTTTGTATTTTTAATTATGTAATTTAATTAATAATGAAGACCTTGTATTTTTAATTATGTAATTGAACAATTTCTAATTTTCCCTCCAAATTTAAACTTATCCATGCCATTCAACAAAAATTGGAGGGAGTAATTAGAGTTTAATCAACTTATCCATTACCAATACCCACTACATCACATGAGTGTACTATTCAAGGTGGTCCTTCTACTTTCTTAATATTCGTGCCCAATCTAAATTGGACAATTGAAAAGAATTGGAGGGAGTATAATATTTGTTTTTATTAGCATAAATTGGTACTCCATGTTAATTCTTTTATTAAAAATACTCATAATTTTGTGTTGTATACTTCATGTACGAACTGCCCTTTTATTCGGAATAAACAAATAGAAGTATAAGTATAATTATATTAAATATATAATCAATTTTTTTGTCTTTTATTGTGATTTAATTGTCTTTTGAACGTGTAAAGTTTCACAATCATTTGCGCGCACAATGCAAAAGTATGATACAAATCATACAATATTGTAATTTTATGCAACTACTCAGAGTAAAATGAGATGTAACTATTCAGAGTGAAATAAGATATAACTATTATGAGATATAAAAATGTCAGAAAATTTAATAACCAAATACAACCAAGTACATTGCACGAACACTATTTAGTAAACAAATACAACCAAGGAGTCAACACAAACATCAAATTCTTAATATTTTACATTTTAACCACACTAAAGATGGACGAATATCATCATAATTTAAAAACAATGCCTTGTCTTTGGCCTTTGAATGTCAACAGACTTTAGTAGCAGGCCTACTCGTACATTATAAATACGAACTAGCTAGTATTTATTTCGTGATTTGATTATTAGTAAATAAGCTATCAAAATACTTATTTATAAACACTAAAGTAGCTTATAAATTATTGAAGAATTTCTAACTGGCTGTTTAATCGTCTGGATTATATATATATATATATATATATATATATATATATATATATATATATATATATATATATATATATATATATATATTTCTTAAGTTCGCTATTAAAAGATAAATAAATAAGGGTATGTTTCTGGGACATGAAATATTCTGTTTGTGAAGTTAGTGTACATGTACACACTGCTGAGTGCGTGCTGCTTATAATGTTGGGGGACCATACCATCATGTGAACTATTCTTTGTTAAAATGAAGCACAAAAAGATTAGGATTTAGGAATCTTATGTCTTCCTGCCTGCGAGATGTCTAATTAACAACACCTTGTTATTGTTGTATTTAATTTACTTTGGGTACTAGGAAACTTAAATTCTTCTATTATTTTAGTTTTGATCTAAGTGGTTAGACTTAGAAGACGGTATCGTTAGAGTATATAACATGTAATGGAGCTTCAACTATTATATTAAGCTTTTGGTTGAGTTGCTTCATTTTCATAGTATCAGAGTTATCTCAACCAAAAGTTTAAAGGGAAAATATCAATAGTATCCCTGAGTTTTTGCACTTTATCAATGATATCCCTAAATTTTTTTTATTATCAATAGTACCATCGTATTATTGAGCGACTTACAACCGTAACCTTCTTTAATTTTTTATGTCCAAAATCATCCAAAACCGTTATCTTTTTTCTTTTTCTTTTTTTTTCAATTTAAATATATAAAAGAAAGTTCATGATTTTGGACGGAAAATGTTAAAAAAGGTTATAGCACTACAAAAAAATAGTAAATTTCTGACTGCGCGAAACAGTCGGAATTTAGTCGGTATAGCTCTATACCGACTAAATTCCGACTGTTTCAGTCTAGTCGACTCAGAATGGTTGGAAATCCGTGTTAGTCAATGTATTGGTCAGAATTACGACCAAAGAAGCTAGTAGGAATTTTGTCGGAAATTTCCGACTAATCACCTACTAAAAGTCAATTGCTATATTTCGACAAGCGTTTGGTCGGAAATTGGTCGGAAGTTAAGAAAATCAAAATTCACTTTATTTTTCAGAAAATTGGATATTAAAATGATAATTTAAATTTCCGACTAACTTCCGACTAATAAATGGTAGGAATTTAGTCGGAAAAGCCAAACCTAAAAATTGACTTGATCTTTCCAGAAAAAGGCGGCTGTGGATTCCGACTAAATTGTGACTAACTATTAGTCGGCAAATGGTCGGAAAAGTCAAACATGAAATTTGACTATATTCAACCAAGAAAAGGCGGCTATGTTTTCCGACTAAATTCCTACTATTTATTAGTCGGAATATAGTCGGAAAATTATATTATTAAAATAATTAATCTGGTCAAATGTGGTCAATGATTATATTGACCACATTTGACCAGAATTATTATTTTATCGATAAAATAAATTATCGATCAAACAAAACAATAAAACGATAAAAATAAGCTCGAATATGGACGAAATTAAATTTATATATACAAATTAAAAAAACATAAAAGTATTTGCTCAATAAATTATACATTTCCAAATAAAGAATCCAGAAATTCAACATTAATAAACTTAAAAACAATGGTCTAATTGAATAGTGGAGGCGGAGGAGGTTATTGGAAAGTCGGGTTCTGCTGGAACAACGTGCGCACAAAGGATAGCAAATGGTTCACCACTTCCCTTGTTATGTGTTGCTCTTCCTCAAGGGCCATATGCTCCTCCCTGGAAATGGAATTGTTGAGGCAATCATCTATTTGCTTCAAGGCTTCCTGAAAATGATCCTGCCTCTAATTAACCATTTGGGCCAGAGGAGATGCGGCTTGGTGTTGGGATTGCGGCGTCACAAATTCAACATAATAATGTTGTGCTGCATCACCAACACCATAGACAACCTTAGAGGGCTTCTTCTTCCTTGGCTCCTGTGATTCTATGTTTTTAACGGCCTAAAAATAGGCGTCGTTCAAACTCTCGACAGGCACATCTACGGGGAGAGGTGCAATGAGGCTCTTGTATTCATCCTAAACATTTAAACAATGAATTTGTAAAAATTTCGGCAGAGTTTCCTCTGTAAATTAACAAAAACCAAAACTTAAGTAACCCCTGAAATATAAACCAATATAGATATACTATGTATCTAATTTGAAAACAGCTAAAAATACAGCATTTCCTCAATATCCAATATCAGCTATTCTAAAGAATGTTCTAAAACAGCATTTCCTTTGTTGTTCTTGCTCCAGTGTCCTAGATGGACATCGGGAACCACGCGACATCACCGGAGAGGGAGTGACCTCCTCCCTCATAATTCACTCCTCTGAAAATGCTCGTCTAAACACGAAGTAGGTTGAGAATAAGTTAAAGCTAGAGGTTGAGGTCGATTAGGTGTAGGTTGAGGATCAGAACACGTACGATGTTGAGGTCGAGGTAAAGGTTGTTCATGGGAAGGACGAATAAGGTATGTAGTGTCTGGGTGGTCGTTGTACGACTCATAAGGTTGCCCAGTTCTTGGGTTAATTCTTTGTCCTTCGCTGTTTCTCATTCTAGGCATGGCTTGATAAAATAAAATTAATCATATTAACAACTAATAATTTTAAAATTACTGCATACTAATATTATTAATTCACAAAGAAAAATAAACAACCCTCAACATCACCCCAACAACCCCCTAATAGCCACCCCAACCGCCCCCAACAGCCTAAAAAAGTGCCCTTAAAACCACCCAAAACAGCCACAAAATAACCGCAAAAACTGTCATAAACAGCCCACCCACCACCATTTAACTTAATAAAAAAACCCCTAGCATTGAACATAATAAAAACATATAACATATCAAATAAATTAAAATCACTCATGGATATTTCGAAATTAATATAACATATCAAATAAACATAAATCAAAAAAGACAAAACCAGAAAAGCATCATGTACATTTCGAAATTCAAAACCAAAAAAATTATAAAAAAATATCTCATGTTCATAAGTCGAAAAACCCAAAACCAAATCAAAAAACACCTGTAAAAAATCCCAAAAATGTCGAAAATCAAAATTAAAATTCAAAAAAAATAAAACCATAACATACTTAATACTCAAATCAAACAAAAAAACCATAAAAAATATTAAAACATGCCGAGTTCATATGAAAATTCAAAAAAATAAACCCTAATATGTAATAATCTTGTTCATAATCAAGTAATAAACTAAAAATAACACAAATTGATGTTCATAATCAAGTAAGAGACAATACATAATCATTTTAATAATCTTGTTAATATTCATGTTCATAATCAACTTCATCTTTATTTTAAAATCGAAAATTAATCAATAAAAATATTCAATATTTAAAACAAGACTAACCTTTATACTCGGAGAGTAGGAGGAGATATAGTAGTCGACAATCGTCGGAGTGTAGCCCAAAAACCCACCGAAGATGAAGATATGAGAAAAATAACCATCGGAGAAGAAGAAGAAGAAGAAGAAGAAGATGAGAGGAAAGTTAGAAGGAATTAGGTTAAAAGTGAAAATGACGTTTTCTGGTGAAAATTTTCGTTTTTATATCTTTTGATTTCCGACCAACTAATGACTAGTGGTTAGTCGGAATACAGTCGGTAAAATATTTTCCTGATTTACCTCCTACAGTAAATGCACTCAGTGACTTTTCAGAATGCTTTGGGAAGGTAAATAACCTTTTCAGTATGACTAAATACCGACCAACGTTCAGTCGCAGATCGGTCGGTATGCTGAAAAGCGTGTTTTCCTTCCCAAGTTTGCAGTGCTGTTAGTCCACTTTCCCAGTATAATTTGATTTTCAAAATTTCGACTGAATTCCTATCATATAACAGTCGAAATTTGGTCGGGAGTTTAAAATTTAAAAATTTACGCACCCTTTGTTTTCATTTTATTGGAGTATTATTAGTAAAATTATTTTGTTTTTCAATTATAATTAAAAATATTAATATTATTATTATTTTAGTTAAAATAAGAATTATTATTTTTATTGTATTATACTTATAATTGTTATTATTTATAATATTATTATATTTTAAATTAATATTAATTATTATTAAAATTAAAAATCATTTCAAAATTAAAAATTAATATACCTAATTAAACATACGACTAAAAAAATATTGGATAACAAAATAAAATTTATTAGGTTACATAATTGTCATCGACATCATCGTTGTCAGATAATACAAGATCTTCGTCGGTGTCTTTATTTTCATCGACATCATCAACCTTTTCGTCTCACACTAACAATTCATTAGCTGGATCTATTTCCTCTAAAACATCTTCATTTACCACAAAATCCGGTGATTTCTCTTTCAATTGGAAAGTACTTTCTTCGAAATGCTTCAATCTGACTTGCAAATAGCTCGCCAATCTTTCATGTTTTGCTTTCAACTCGGATAAGGTAGATAATAAACTTGGGAAGCTTGACTTGCTAGCACAAAATAATCGTACTTTCTATACGATCGACCAATATGAACGTCAACTAGCTTGTACAGTGGATGGAATCTCGTACCATGGTCATATCCGGTGTTAATTTGATCATACCATTGACATTTGAATAGTGTGACCCTTTTAATTGGAAGTGCACGATACTCAAGCTCAATAATGTCCTCTAACTTTCCATAAAAATCAGTTTCATCTAGAATGTTATCATCAGATTTAACGCACACCTCGCTGTTTTCAGTAGATTTCTTTTTAGCAGAATGGGACATAGTGTGAAATCTATAACCATTCACGTAACAAACATCATAGCGACGTGCCTTCTGCAATGGTCCCTTGATTACGTCCTTTAAAATGTCAACATTCTCCCCACCATCAAGAAACCCGTCCCTAGGCTGCACATTATCAATAATTTAAACTTAGTCTGTAATACTATTAACATTTAAAATTACGATGTTAAACGTGTACTTACAATCTGTTGAAACCAACATGTAGATTGGTTGTGCACCACATGATCAATCTGCATTGGGTTTAAATTTGGTTCGTACTTTTTGATTAAGTGCACAAATTGATCATAAAAATGATTAACCTCCGGACAATTTTGCAAAACATATGGCTGAGCAATGTTGAGATCTACTTCATCCATTATAAGAACCCTCCCCCTCCCATGGAATTTGATTGGATGTGTGATTATGGACAAAACACCCGATCTGACATTATTAAAGCCTCCGTCGTCGTTTCTAAGAAGATCTCTAACTCTGCATCAAACGTCTTGCCTAAAGCAATGCGAGACAAAGTATGATGCTTATTCTATAAGATATGCATTACATATTGAAGCCTCAACATGCGCTTTGTTTTTGACATCAAGCTTTAAATGTCAAAGGTACCTGTAATTTTTGACATTAAGCTTTAAATAGTACTACCTCCTATTCTAACCATTAGTCCCATTTAATATCTCTAATCATTCTTAATTAAAAATTATAAAAAATTGATATTAATAATCTTTGTATTGAGACGAATTAGACAAGATCTTACATGACTATGTTTTAACTTATAGACTAAGAATAAAATCCAAATTAAGAGAGATAAGTGAATAGTGAAAAAATAAATTGGACTAATGGGTAGAATAGGAGGGAGTAATAATTAAGACTTGCTGACTTGTAACTTAAATAATAATTAGTTTTAAAATTTACCTCTCAAATGGATACATCCACCTATATTGTACCGGACCAGCAATCTTGCCTCGTAAGCTAGATGAACAGGGAGATGTTCCATGGCATCAAAGAATGTTGGAGGAAATATAGTCTCTAATTTATAGATCACCTCTGCAATTTCCTTATCTAACCTCCACATATCAGCTGCAGAAATCTTTAGAGAAGTAAGACTTCTAAATAACAGACTAACTTTTATTAGAGCTTCCCATACTTTAGCTGGCAGCAATTCCCGAAATGCTATGGGAATTAATCGTTGCATGAACACATGACAATCATGACTCTTCATCCCGAATATCTTATGTTTAGCCATGTCGATGTTCCTGGCTAAATTTGAAACATACCCATAAGGAAATCTTAGAGTGTGAAGCCACTCTAAAAGGACAACCAATTGTTTTCTATTAAGTGTGTATGAGGCCTTGGGGATGGTTGAACCAACTGGATACAATTCCGATTGGATGCCGAGCTCCGCAAAATCTTGACGTGCTTTCAGATGATCCTTAGTTTTTCCCGACACACACATTAATGTGTTGAAAATGTTATCAAAAAAGTTCTTCTCAATGTGCATCACGTCCAAGTTATGACGGATCATGTTTGTTCTCCAGTACGGTAGATCCCAAAAAATGCTTCTCTTCTTCCATCAATCACAGTACTTACTAATTTCAGCGTTGTACTCAGATGCATCATCTTCAAATACCCGTAAAAACCCAAAACGATCCAGCTCCTCTAACAGCTCATTTCCCATACATATGTCGGGTCTAATATCCTTCTCAATAGCTCCATGACTGAAATTTATCCGATTTTTGCGGTACAGGTGCCTCCTATCTAAAAATCTCTTATGTGAGTCAAAACAACTCACTTTTCTGTTGTGTCTTAGATAGACGACTTTGGAATCATCCAAACAGTACGGAAAAGCATGCACGATAGATGTACTCTACTCCGACATCATCGAATAAGATGGAAAGTTGTTGATTGTCCACATCAAAGCCGTACGAAGCTGAAAGTTCTCCCTCTTAGATACGTCGTATGTCTGGATCCCATCTTCCCACAACAGCTTCAACTTGTGTATCAATGGCTGTAGGTACAGGTCAATCTTATGTTTTGGATTGTTAGGACCAGGACGATCACTGTTAAGAACATATACTGTTTCTTCATGCACATCAAGGGAGGAATATTATACGGAGTTAATATTACGGGCCAACATGAATATTGTTGTCCCGAGCTACCAAATGGGTTGAAACCATCTGTACACAACCCTGGTCTCACATTTCTTGTCTCCCTAGCAAAATCTAGATGGGTCGCGTTGAATGTCAACCAGGCTTCACTATCCGAGGGGTGACACATCTCTCCATCTTCTGAACGGTGCTCCGCATGCCACCTCATGTAACTGGCGGTAGTCACAGAAGCATACAACCGTTGTAGCCTAGGACCGAGGGGAAAGTAATGAAACTACTT
This sequence comes from Amaranthus tricolor, assembly GCF_026212465.1. Classification (NCBI taxonomy): domain Eukaryota; kingdom Viridiplantae; phylum Streptophyta; class Magnoliopsida; order Caryophyllales; family Amaranthaceae; genus Amaranthus; species Amaranthus tricolor. The sequence goes on from NC_080048.1 coordinate 9,538,995, forward strand.
TATAGGGGTCTTATCTGTTATCCATCTAGAAACCCCACAATCATCACATTGTGTCATACTCGCTGTGGGGCCCCAATAAATCATACACCCATTAATACAACAGTCAATCTTCTCTACCGGCAATCCAAGAGCTGAAATTTGTTTCTTCGTATCATAAAAACTGGATGTCATCTGATTATCTTTCGGCAACACTTCAATAATCCATTGATAGATTTCATCGTAAAGTCTCTAGGGAATACGAAAGTCCGTCTTCAAACTCGCCATCCTTCCTATTACCAACATCTGAGTATGAGTTTTGCAACCAGGGTACAGAGGTAAGTTGACGGCTTTTAACATTTCAAAGAACTGTCTTGTTTGAGGGTTCAAATCTTCTTCAATATGTAAGGGCAAGTGTGGTACATTAGCGACGACATCATCAAAATGAGGTAGAAAATGATGATGTGTATCAGGAAAATCACTCGCTGTTGTATCGTACACCATTTGTGCATACGGATTTTGAACTGTGTTTTGTTGTTGCTCTACCGGAGCTAACACATTAATTGATGCACCTTCTGAACATTTATGCAGGTACCAATCGTAGTAGTTTTCAACAAAGCCCTTTTCTAACAAATGATCTCTAACGACTTCTGGAGCAAACGATCTACGGTTATCACACCGTTTACACAGACATCTAACCTCATCTGAATTTTTTTTTCTTTGCAAATTGTATAAATTTTTCGACCCCTTCTAAATATCTAATATTATAAAATTCATTACAACTTCGCTTATACATCCAACTTCTTTCACTACGTAAGTCCATTACTCTGCGAAATAAGTAGCACGTATAATATTTAAAAAAAAAAACTGTCAAGTGCATCAACAACTTTTCAGAATACCGACTAATCAGCGACTACAAATTGGTCAGAAGATGGTCGGTACCTGAAAAGCTAAGCCCAATAAATAATCTTGTTAGAGCATCTTTGACTAAATTTCAAAATTTTAAATTTAAATTTCCAACCAACTTGCGACTAAATGATAGTCGGTATCTGGTCGGTAAATTCTTAAAGAAAAAGCTTAATAAGCTTTTTGAACGGCCATTTATTCGTAAAAATTGAAAGTACTAAATAGAAATAGTAGTTTTTCTTAAATATATCCTCGTATGTACTATAAAAAAGTGGAAATGTTAAATATATGTTTCTCAAATCTAAAAAAATTCAGCATTGTAAATTTTACTTATTGATTTTGTTGCATGATCAAATTTTACTAATAATAATTTGCGAATCAGAGCTTTAAAACTGCGCTCTTGTACGAATTACAGCCTTAAAAAATAAACATACAAGTCGTAATCAGCACAAGAGCGCAATTTGAAGCTCCAACTCGCAAATAATTATTTTACTAGTGTTAGTAAGATTTAATTGTTGCGACATAACGTAAGTAAATAATACGATGCTTAATTTTATTAGATTTGAGGAACATATTTTACTCATTTCTAACACATTTTTATAATACATACAAGAACATAATTAAGAAAAACTACTATTTCAGGTAAGTACTTATAATTATTACAAAAAAATGGTCGCACCAAAAAGCTTATTAAAAAAAATTTCAAAATAAATACAACATACATCATACCATATAAAATAATGCATATAACAAAATTATAACTAAAATTAAATTACTGAAAATATAACTAAAATTAATGAAAGGATAAATAATGTAATTAACAGAAAAAAAAAAACATACCTTAATATTGTAAAGAATACTTGTTAATTTTAAGAGATAATGTAAATATAATAACTTTATATGTAAGAAATTGAAGTATTTAGGAGAAAGAAAGTTTTATAGAGAGTGAAATGTGAAATGAGTGAAAAAAATTATTCCTTGGTGGAGGGTATTTATAGAAAGAATTCAAGATCTTCCGACTAATCACCGACAAACCTCCGACAAACTTTTCCATTACAAGATTACCGACCAAATTTCGATTATTGCATCTGTCAGAATATTTCCGACAAAATTGTTTAGTCGGTAAATAGTCGGCATTTCCTACCAATTACCAGTTAGTAGGAATTTAGTCGGTAATTCCGACTGTAAGTGTTTAGTTGGTATTTTGGTCGGAAAATGCCGACTGTTTGGTGGTAGTCGGAAATTTGCGTTTTTTTTGTAGTATAATTGTAAGTCGCTCAATAATATAAAGATACCATTGATAATAACAAAAATAAAAAAATAAAAAAAATAAAAAAAATTAGAAGTATCATTGATAAAGTGACAAAACTCAGAGGTATCATTCATAATTTCCCAAGTTTAAATCAATTGTTAAAATCATATATATTATATACTTTAATAGTTGCATTGGTCTTAGGCTGGTTCATGGCCCGAATATGGCAAAGGAGAATGGTTTTAGACAAGTACATGAAGTTGATGGTTTACCCGCACCAAGATGGACAAAGCTCTCTTAAACTGTTATTAAGTCCCAAAAACTCATGAGAACGTAAAGACATATATATAGATGGGTAATAATAGTGTCGTTATGTGAAATCACATACAAAGAATATTTCATATATAAGTTGAAACATACATGTATTTTAGCTGGATCAAAAGAATAAATATTAAGTCGCCATTCAATAATTTAAAAGAGAAGTTTTATCTACAACAAAAATTGCTATCACTCTAAAGCTACAAAGAATAAAATTGCTATCACACTATAAAAATAAATAAGTAGAACCAACTACAGAAGAAAACAAAAACAATACAAAACCAATAATAAAAGAAACGAGAGAAGCAAGATGGCAAGAACATCCAAAGGTAACCTAAGAGGACATCATTAGTCTACAACATGGATATGGCGCCTCCAACTACCCCTATCCCTAGTCAGGCCCTCAGAGAGGTTTAACTCATGTAAGTCAACTCTTATTTGTTCATCCCAAGTTCTCTTGGGTCTTCCCTGATTCCTCTTACCTTCTACTATAATGCTTTCTGTCCTCCTCATAGGGGCGTCGAAAGTCTTTCTCTGCGAATGCCCAAACCACCTCAATCTATTTTCGCGCATTTTTCCAAATATATAGGGGATACCTTTAGTTTGTCCCTAAACTCTTGGTTCCTAATTCGATCCATCAATGTGTGCCCACACATCCACCTCAGCATATGCATTTCTGTAACTTCCAACTTATGTTCAAAAATCTTTTTTACAGGCCAACATTCGGTCTCATATAGCAGAGCAAGTCTGATTGCCGCCCGATAGAATTTTCTTTTTAATTTGCTTGGGAATTTCCTATCACATAGCACCATGGTGGTTACTCACCACTTGAGCCAACCCGCTTGTATATGATAGTTTACATTTCCGTCAATCTCCCCATCCCTATGAATGACCGACCCCAAACACTTGTATTTGGTCGTACTTTTAACAACTACTTCAGCAATGGACACCTCTGGTTCATCTACCGATGTTGTTCCACTAAAGTCACAGCGCAAATACTCGGTCTTTGTACGACTAATGCGCAACTCTTTACCTTCTAAAGCTTCCCTCCACTCATCCAATTTGTTACTAACCTCCTCTCTAGTTTCTGCTACCAGCATTATGTCATCAGCGAATAGCATGCACCACGCTACCATCTCACAAATATATTTTGAAATCTATTCCATAATGACAGTAAAAATGAAAGGGCTTAGAGCCGATCCCTGATGTAGTCCAACTTTAACCGGAAAAGGCTCTGTTATCCCCACCGGTGTTTGAATGTTAGTCAAAACTCTGTCATATATATCCCGTATAGCCTCAATGTACACTGAAGAAATACCTCTAACCTTGAGGCTATCCCATATGACACGTCGTGGTTTCTCCATATCTATGAATACCATATGCAGATCTTTCTTTCGCTTCCTATATTTTTCCATCAGTCTCCTCAAAACATGAATTACCTCAATGGTTGACCTTTTTGGCATAAAAATGTTTAAAAGCCCTAATATACATCGAAGAAAGTCAAAGTTGATAATTATTGTTACTTGTGAAAAAATGATCTCCATATGAGAGTGAATATTGATATTGGTATAATTAAAAGCCCCCTCATAATATGAAAAACTCAATATAGTGGTTGATAGCTGGTAGCTGATAGTTAATTATAGTGGTTGATTTGACCAGTTGATTTTATTAACTGGTTTGACCAGCTGATTTTGAAACCGTTGTTATAAGCAGCTTGTTCAAAAACAGCTTATTCGTATCAATAAGTTGTTTCAACCGGCTAAATCACCAGATACTAGCATTAGATGGTTTGACCACTCAATCCTCTATTTATATCAAAATAAGCTAAAATTACTCAATAAGTTAATTTGCCAAACACCTCCAATGTGTTTGGCTTATGAAGAAACGAAAACATAATGGGGTTCCCTCATGCACCACAGAAGACATAAGAACTAGTATGATCGAAACACATGCATTGTAATATAATTGTGTCCCAATCTCAATCAAATTGATCGACTCCCCCAAATGTTATGGTAGACTTAATGGGGGAACAGATGATGATGATCATGCGCTGTTTGCACGCTGCAAACATTTTCTCCTCTTTATTTCTACTGCCTTTGCCTTTTACTTTCTTTTAAAAAAGGTGTGTTTCATCTACATCTTCATCCATCAGACATAAATTGTTAGAACTTGAAATCCCAAATCAAATCACTTGCTTCATCTTGTCAACTCATGTGCCTGGTGGAGTGTACGTGGACCCATTTCTTTGCCTTTTTGTTGGGAGGCCTTTTAAGGAGTTCAAACAGACTTAATAATCCGATATTTACCCGATTTTGAAATCGAACTCGAGTTAACCCGATTTTAAAATGAATTTAAAATAATGTAAAAATCAATGTGAACATAAAATCCTATTTTGAACCAATCCGAAACTCTTAACTAGAAATTAATCCGTTGACCTGAGTGAACACTTCTAGATTATACCTTAATACTTATTAGTCCCTACGTGGCGACTCTTTGAAAGTGATAAAAATTAGGAGAAATATATTAATAATTAATATTTTATTCGCTCACTGAGAATAATCATACTTTTATATTAGGGAGTTATTAAATATCGCCATCCTTTTTATTTTATTACCACCCCTCCAAATGAAATTACGAATTTACCCTTGATTTTTAAAAAATTACAACTTTGCCACTCCCTACAAATTTCTTATTTATAATAATAATAATAATAATAATAATAATAATAATAATAATAATAATAATAATTAGGGGTGCATTTATCTATGCGAAAATCAGACTGTAACCTATGCAAAATTAGACTGAAAGTACTACTCACAAAATAAATATGTTCACACTTCTCAATGTTGGAAATGATGTATAGTAGTTTCGAGTATCATGAAAAATATCTAATTTTTTCATTTTCTATACATTTTGTGAGATAGGGAGACATCAAAAATGGTGAAACTACATTGAGATTTGAAAAAAAAATACAGGGTTTTGGCCCAAAATAATTAAAGATGAAGAAGTCGACTGACACTATGAAGAAGATGAAGACTGATTACTGAAGTCTGAAGATGGTGATGAAGGACGAAGATGGTGATGAACTGATGATTCGATGAAGGACGGCTTTGAATCTCTGATGAATGATGATTCGATGAAGGACAACTTTGAATCTCTGATGAATGATGAATTGATGATGATGAAGATTGAAGAAGGGCACGATTGAAATATCCGGTTTTGGCAATTCGGGTTTATTATTATTATTATTTATTATTATTATTATTATTATTATTATTATTATTATTATAAATTTTCCAAAAAGAAAAAAAAATAAAAAAATAAAAAATTGAATCACCTAGAAGTGGCGATTGAACCGGGGTCCAATCGCCCGTTTCTGAGCGATTCAATTTATTTTTCTTTTTGAATAATAATTATTATTATTAATTTTAATATTGTTGTTATTATTATTATTATCACTGTTATTATTATTAATTTTATTTATATTCTTTTTGAAGAATATAAAAAAGTTAATTATCATTATTATTGTTGTTATTGATATTATTATTATTATTATTATTATTATTATTATTATATTATTATTATTATTATTATTATTATTATTATTATTATTATTATTATTATTATTATTATTATTATAAATAAGAAATTTGTAGGGAGTAGCAAAGTTGTAATTTTTTAAAAATTAGAGGCAAATTCGTAATTTCATTTGGAAGGGGGTGGCGATAAAATGAAAAGGGTGGCGAAGTTTAAGGATTGGGTTTATATTATTTACTTATAATTCAACATTTGTCCTTAGTTCGGTGTAAATAATCCAACATTTGTCTTGGTTTACTTGCAGCATACTCTATTACTCCCTCCGTTCTTTTTTGATCTTCCACATTACTATAACGGGTAGTTTCAAAAGTTCTTCCACTTTAGAATACTTTCTATTTTTAGAAATTTTTTATCCCACTTTTACCCCTTAAAACCCCCATTTTCTTTTAATGTACCCATTTTCTTTTATTTATAATTATTTTCTCTCTCATACTTTCAATACAATCATTACTTCACACTACTATTTAATTAAAATAATACCCACTACAACCTCATACTTCCAATACAATCATTACTTCACACTACTATTTAATTAAAATAATACCCACTACAACTCAAAGATTTTATCTTCCTTAATATGTGTGAAAAACCCAAAGTAGAAGATCAAAAAAGAACGGAGGGAGTATTATCTATTTTTAGTAATATGGTATATAGTGGAAAATTGTATGGCAAAAGGTTAAATTATTAAAAAATAATGAAAAAATAAAATTATTCGCAGTAAATAGTTAAAAGGTTAAATTATTAATATCTAAAAATTAAGGTTGCATCATTTCCGACTTTCATCTGACTTTTACAAATCAGAAAATAATTAACACTTTTTGGAGTTTTTACAAATGGAAAAAACAACCTTTTAAATGGAGTGTGTGGTTATTATTGTCTAATTTTGAGAGTCATTTGCAACTTTGATCGACTTTTATGCTTTACAATTTCTTTGATTTTTTAGTGCTATAAATTATAATAATGATAACTCTTTCCGTTAAAATATAGAATAATTAGTTACACATGTTTAATGCTTATTGAGAATAGTAATGCTTAACCATGATTTTTTTACTTAAGATATAACTATAAAGTAGGCGGAAAAGGGATGGAATAGATGAGATTCAATTTCAGTATTTTGTCAAAAAAAGACAATATTTACTCTAATTAACTTTTAACTTTTTGCATTGTAAAATAGTGATGAGAATTGATTAATATAAGGAAAAATTACCCTGAATAATACGAACTTTCACTGATTTTCCTACAATAATACGAACTTTCAATTAACCATGAATAATACGAACTTTAATACATATTTCCCGCTAGCATACCTGACCGGTTCTTTACCTGGAGAAACGGTAAATTCCCCATTTCTTCATTATGTTAGCGGGAAATATGTATCAAAGTTCGTATTTTATTCATAGTTAATTGAAAGTTCGTATTATTGTAGCGAAATCAGATGAAAGTTCGTATTATTCAGGGTAATTTTTCTTACTTAGTTTTATCAGCCAAAAAAAAAATTTAAAGGAATGAGTAAGTTTACCGGTATCAGGTAAAATGGTATGCCAGCGGGAAATATGTATCAAAGTTCGTATTATTCATGGTTAATTGAAAGTTCGTATTATTGTAGGAAAATCAGTGAAAGTTCGTATTATTCGGAGTAATTTTTCCTTAATATAAAGAGGTTTGGTTCACTATATAAACGAATTAGTCTCTCTATTTCACTCCTTTCTCATTTGTTATCCAACTAAAGAAAATATATCCCTTTATTTTTTTCCCACTCAAATCATACATATCTAAAGAGTTATAGTAGAGCTAAATTGATACTTGCTTAATTTGCACCATTATGATTTACAATGATACTTTTTCTATTCCAAAATACTTATAAGGTTTACTTTATCACGCAGTCTAATGTACTAATTCAATCTTTAATATCTTTATTCTGTATAATAAAAATTATAAAAATTTGATATTAATAATCTTTGCAATGAGACGAATCAAACAAGATCTCATTTGAATATGTTTTTACTTATAAATTAAAAATTAATCACAAATTAAGGGTCATGAATAAATAGTGTCATTATTCTAGTGTTGCAACTATTGAGCACACTCATGCTCCTGCACTTGTTTTGCAGCAGATTCCTTCCTCCTGTAGAGTTTGTTACAACAGCATTATAGCTCCTCCTCTCTTCTCATGACAGTTGTCCTAAGTTTGTTATTTTGTACTGCTTCTAGAATGTAGTGGTCCAATGATAGTCATTATATATACTTCTTGTAATTACTATAATATTCACAACAAAAATAAATACAATTAAAAGGAGTGCAATGCTATATTCTGAGAATGTTTGTTTGTACTAGCAACCATGAATGATGTGAGAAATATCCTAGACTAAAAGTCTCTATGGTATCAGAGCTGCTTATTTTTCACAGTCTGTACTGATCCTTTTTTTTCCTTTCCTCCTTGCTTTCTTTTTCTATACGACGATTGATTCTTCTCCAACCTTTACCATTAAATCTTTTAGCCCTTTGTACCTACATCCCTCAAATGGGAGTACATCTATCACTGTTGAAAATTTACTTGGAGCAAGTAACTACAGACGCTGGATGAGGTGTCTTGATTTAGGCCTCACATCCAAAAGGAAACTGGGGTTTATAAATGGTGACATTAAGAGAGATACAGAGAATGTAGTGAAACAAAAAGCATGGGATACTTGCAATAGTATGATTATTTCATGAATACTTAACAATGTATTAGAATTCATTAAAAAGCCTGTTATGTTTCTTGAAAGTGCACATGTCATATGGAAACAGTTGGAGAAATGTTTTTCAGTGATCAATGGAGCAAGAAAATACAGGTTGAACATAGAAATTTTCTCAACAAAACAAGCTGAAAGGTGCTTGTCTGAGTATTACATAGAGATTAAAAGTCAATGGGAAGAACTGGAGAGCCTCAATACCTTACCAGCAATCACAAAAATGATAGATGAGGTTAGAATGTTTTTGGTTGCTTTAAATACACAACAAACTGAGCAAAAACTGTTTCAGTTTTTAAATGGGTTAGATGAATCCTACAGTACCCACAGGAGTCATATTCTCCTTATGCAACCTCTTTCCAGTGTGGATGAGACATATAATCTCTTGTAGCAAGAAGAGAGTCAACGTGAAGTCCATCATAATTCCAAGGCTGATTCTGACTCTTTGGTAATGTATGGTAAAAGTGTTAAGGAAATTTTAACCTGTAATGCATGTGGAAAAGTTGGGCATAGTAGGGAGAAATGTTGGACAGTTATTGGCTATCCCATTTGGCACACCATGTCCCAATCTTCACCTTGTAGAGGCAGAGGTAGTATTACTAGAGGAAGAGGGAGTAGGTGGCCCAGGGGTACTCGAGGAGGACGAACCCACAGAACTTACAGTAATGAAGTGTCTGCAACCCCACTTTTAGTCCTGCCCAAATTGATCAGCTGATGAAACTCCTACCTTCTTCCACCCCTCATACACCTACTACAACCCATGAAGAAGAGTTTGACCAAATGTATGTTGGTATGGCCACTGGTCACTCTATCACTACTTCACAAAACCTATGGATCCTTGATTCTAGTGCATCGGATCACATGATAGGCACCCTATCCCTTCTTACCCTCACCAAACACCATCCTTATCATACCAAAATTACCCTACCTAATGGCCACACATCCTTTATCACTTGCTCTGGTAGTGTCCACCTCTCTCCCACCTTACTCTCCTCAATGTTTTGTATGTCCCTATCTTTCAGCAAAATCTTCTCTCCATTCCTAAACATACAAAAGACATTGGTTGTCAAATCCTTTTTACCTCTGACTCCTACTTCCTTATCCCCAAACACACTTCTACCCCTATCTTGTTTGGAAAACTTCATCATGGTCTATATTACTTTCACCCTTCCTCTTTCATCTCTACTGCATCCACAACACCATTAATCCTTGACAACATACCCTTCACACCACCTCTCTCACCCTCTACTTTTTGGCCCTGCAGGCTTGGTCATGTTCCCTACGCCAAACTGCCTCTCTTCAGCAACTAATTTACAATGGAGGAAGTATATGATATGATTTTAATGTTACAACGTACTTAGTTAAATCTAATTAACACCACATGTTAACAATGTTTAACCATGACTTTTTCATTGACTCATAATAAATTAGTTTATTAACAACTAATGATCAATTTCATTTCATTACTCTAATACCATTTAGCAGCTCTCACCTAGGATGGGATTTGAAAGGGTCGGATGTACGCAATTTAGATTGTTATCGATTGACCCTTGTTATTAACTAGTAGTGTGCTTTCCTTTTATTATTCAATCTAGTATTTTATTAGTTACCAAATATGAGTTACCATGACCAATGGTAAATTAATTGTAACACTATATATATATATATATATATATATATATATATATATATATATATATATATATATATATATATATATATATATATATATATATATATATATATATATATATATATATATATATATATATATATATATATATAATTAGTAAGTTAATCAATTTTGAAACTGATAAATTAAGAATAAAGCAAATCATAGTGCCCCTTGATTGTATCCAATTAATAACCTTTCTCATGATCAACTATTAAGAGTAACCTCATGATTCTTGTTTGTTAAAGCAAGTGCCAATAATCTTAACAATAACGTTAACATTGAACATTTAATCGAACATGCTTTGTCTTGTACTTTGGAGAGGGTCGATAAAGATCTGTCGTATATGGATCGTTTAAGGTTCGGATCGTTTGATGTTGGTTGCTTGGTCGAAGCAACAAAGAAAGAGGATATCAGAACCTCGCTCGACCTGATGTGGGGTCGCTCGACCGGTCGAGCGGAAGTGTGTTGGTCGAGCGGAATGTGCAGAATGAGTCGGTAGCTTCACTGGAAGTTCGCTCGACTGAGCGAGGTTGTGGCTCGATCGAGCGAGAGTTGAGCAGTCAGCATTGGATTCTGTTTTGGTCAGAATTTGTAGTGATTGCGCAATAATGTGGTGCATTACTCTATTATTTATTGTAATGTTTATTGTCATAGCTAATTGGGGTGTTAAAATGTGCTTTATGGTGAGTAATTGAGAGGTTATAAGAATGATACTCACCTTCCACTATAAAAGAGATTATTATTCTTAGAACAAAGACCACCACAAACACACATATTGTTGAGAGGGCTATTGCGTTGTTAGAAACTTGAGAATGTTCTTACTTTGCTTTAGTATTTGTGATCTTGAGATATTGTTCTCAAGATAAAGGGAGGTTTATTATAATTGTATTGTTGAATGATTTACAATAAAACTACATTTGAGAAGGAGGTATCTAAGATACCTCATATACACTTGTGTTCATCTTTTGCTTTAATTTTCATTTTTTTTTTTCATAATTGAACCTCTTTGAGACTTTAATTTCAATTGGTATCAGAGCGGGAGTGCTTCTTGGGTTATTTGGGGTGTGAAAGTGAGGTTAAAAGAACAACAAAAACACAATGAGTGATGGGGGAAAATTCTGTATTCAACTGTTTGATGGAAAAATCAACTTTGCTATATGGAAAAGCTCCGTGGAGGATTATTTGGTGCAACAAGACATCGATGATGCACTTTTGAAGGAGAGATCAAATAATATTGAGGAGGCAAAATGGACACAAATGAGAAAGAAGGCAGTAAGCGCAATCCGGCTTGCCATTGCACCCGAAATCAAGTATCACTACTTGAAAGAGGCCGATCCCGGTGAGTTGTTGGAAAAATTACAAACGATGTATGCTTCCAAATCCCTAACAAACAAACTTTAATTGAGGTGGGAGTTGTATCAACTCATGAAAGATGAGGATACAACAATGTAAGACCACATTAATACATTTAACAAGTTGGTGTGCCAATTGTTAAATGCCGATGAAAAATTGACGGATGAGGAACAAGCTTTACTTCTTTTGGCTTCACTTCCCAAGGACTATAGAAACATAGTCCAAACATTGCTCATTGGTAGGAATTCTATCACTCTTGATCAAGCGTTAGTGGCGTTGAGAGAGAATGATAGGTTCATGGTGAGAAGAGAGGGGGAAGAAAAGAAGAGTGTTGGGGATGGCTTGTTTAGTGAGGGTCCTAATAAGGGGAGAACTAAGGACAAGGGATAACAAGGAAGGGGAAAGTCTCATGGGAAGGGTGACCTTAGTGACAAAGAGTGTTACTATGGTAAGAAGAAGGGGTACATACAAATAATGTGCAAGGAATTTAAAGAAGTCCTTAAGAGAATGAAAAGCTTAAGGGATAGTGGGAGAAATGAGAATGAGAGTAGCGGGAGTGCCGCTATAGGCTTTGTTGGTGATGATGACTATGATGGGGCTCTATTAGTTGATGGGGAATGGTTCATAGTAAGGGATGGGTAATAGACTCCGGTTCTCATTCCACATTTGTTGTGAGAAGGGCAAATTTACTAAGCTTAGTTATGGTGATAATGGCCTTGTTACTTTACCAAATGATCAAAAGGTGAAAGTAGAAGGTATTGGTGAGGTTGAAATTGAGACACATGGAGGTATCAAAAGAATACTTGGTGATGTAAGGTATGTACCTAAGTTTGATAGGAATCTTATATTATTTGGTAAACTTGAGAGTAAGGGATGTACTTTCAAAGCAAGTGCAGGGAGTTTGAAAGTCATTAGATGGAGCATGGTGCTCATGAAGGGAGTAAAGAGTAAGAGGAACTTGTATGAGTTATAAGTTGGTTGTGATAGCCGCACAAAAGTGATGATGATGTGTTTGGGTCAAGGAGAGTTACTTTTGAGGATGATAAGAGTATTGGACTTCAGGATGAGATTGTTAAAGCAAGTGCCAATAATATTAACAATGATGTTAACTTTGAACATTTAATCAAATATGCTTTGTCTTGTACTTTGGAGAGGGTCGATAAAAATGTGTCAAATATGGGTGATTTAAGGTTCGGATCGTTTGATGTTGGTTGCTTGGTCGAAGCAACAAAGAAACAGGATATTTGAAGCTCGCTCAACCTAATGTGGGGTCGCTCGACCGGTCGAGCGGAAGTGTGTTGGTCGAGCGGAATGTGCAGAATGAGTCAGTAGCTTCACTGGAAGCTCGCTCGACCGAGCGAGGTTGTGGCTCGATCGAGCGAGAGTCGAGCTGCAACACCCCGGGCCCTCGAACCGCTGGTGACTACTCATGGAGACTGTAGACTAGCCCCACAAACCAACACAAGTCTTTCCAGCGCACTTTGGCCTCACTCGTGCGCGCCCGGAAAAACTTCCCAGGAGCTCACCATCCTAAGATTGCTCCACACCAAGCACGCTGAATTGTGAAGTTCTTAGCAAATTGGCTCCCATGAAAATAAGATGCACCTTGTTGATATTAGTAGTCTATCAATCCCTTTTCAAGCTAAATCTGGGGTATTATACTATAATAAGATAACAATTTAAAAAGATATTTTTGAGAAATTTTTATAAGTTATTAAATATTGAAGTGTTTTTCTTGAATATATGAGATTTCATAATAAAAGTAACTTTTAATCACTATTTAGTATAAAATATATTATTTGCTAACTATTTGACCAAAATTTATGTAAAATTATGTAAAAAGTATTTTAAGTAAAGTTGCCGCTCAAACTATGTGTGATATATTGATTTTGTGAAACTACAAGTTTTATTTGTTTTATAATTAGAAATATTGACTTTTGTGAAAATCATAAGTTTGACTTGTTTTTTTAAACTAGAAATATTGATTTTTGTGAAATTATAAGTTTTATTTGTTTTACGAGTAGAATGTTGATTTTTGCAAACCTAATAAGTTTACTTATTTTTCTAAACTTGAAATATTGATTTTTGGTGAACTTGTAGAATTTTGAAAACTTATCTAAATAATGCAATTTTAACTTGAATTTTAATTAGAATATTTGATTTTTTTGAAGAGAATAAAGTTTTATTTATTGTAAAGTTGAAAATGTTGATTTTGGGAACTTATTTAAAGAGGGATAGACTTTAGTAGCTACTTGTGGAAGATATTAATTTGGAGACTATTGATAGAATATTAAGTTATTAGTGTGAATCTAGCGAGCTATTATAAATAAAGTTATAAATAAAATTTAATAATGAATGTATAAAGACATAAAGGTTAATTTTACATTATGATTTAGAATTTTATTAAATTAAAGAGATTATCACCTAAGTTGGTCAAAGTCAATGTCAAATTGTAGTAATAAAAATGCGATGTACTTGTGTGAATGAATATTGATTGAATGACCCTAATAGTAAGGTAATGTCGAACCATGGACCGGCATGTAAAATCCCGGCGCCCGTGTTGGCCGGCACGTAAAATGCGGTGTAAGACAAGGGGTTAGCTACCTATCCTATAGAGCTCGAGCATAAATTGTATTAGAGGGCTAACGACTCCCACCACAGTTAGGGTTGGTCCTCACCTAACCAGACCCTTACATATATCAGGTTTCATATTGATGTGCTTGTTGATCAGTGATAAACTTGATTAGTATTGATGCTATGATGCATGGTACGGTTATGAGTATTAACCAAATAAACTTACTTAAGTGTTAAGATTATCGAATTGTATAAGTGGCAGTAACATACTTCCATCGGGATTGAGATGGTAACTTAATGACTTAAAAGTATGGAACAGAAAAAGAATATGGTAAAAGTATACGGTGACGTTAATTAATTATAAGTTCGTGCTTAAATTATTATTTTGTAAATGTAGTATATAATTTTCGTATTTTGAGCTGGATAGGAAGTTATGCTCGGCGTTAAGCGCTGACCGATTCAATCGGCTGTCATCCGTATCAGATGTAATATTTTTTAGCAAACAATATTTTTTATCAGATGTAATATTTACTTTTGTTTTAAACAGTTTCAGTTTTTAGGATTTAAAGTTTTTAACAGTTTGGCATTCTGAGACTTCCGCAATATTCTTGTATTAAACATTATTATTAAATGTTAATTATGTATCGAGATTGCCGCTCCTATTACACGAGCAGTCAGCATTAGATTCTGTTTTGCTCAGAATTTGTAGTAATTGTGCAATAATGTGGTGCATTACTCTATTGTTTATTGTAATGTTTATTGTCATAGTTAATTATGTTAAAATGCGCTTTATGGTGAGTAATTGAGAGGTTCTAAGAATGATATTCACCTTCCACTATAAAAGGGAGTATCATTCATAGAACAAAGACCACCACAAACACACATATTATTGAAAGGGCTATTGCATTATTAGAAACTTGAGAGTGTTCTTACTTTGCTTTAGTATTTTTGATCTTAAAATATTGTTCTCAAGATATTTCAAGATAAAGGAAGGTTTATTATAATTGTGTTATTGAATCATTTATAATAAAACTGTATTTAAGGGGGAGGTATCTAAGATACCTCATATATACTTGTGTTCAACTTTGGCTTTAACTTTCATCTTGTTTTTCATTGTTGAATCTCTTTGAGGCTTTAATTTCTTTTTTTTTCATACTCACCATTAGAAAAACCAATTCCCACGCCATTACTCATCATCATGAATATTCCGTGCATTCTAAAACTCACCCCCTCAAACTATGTATGGAAGTCCTAATTTGAGGCCTTATCAATTCAATATTATGATAGTTTGATAAATGCATTACTTATATGATAAGTATTTATTTGATATTTTATGTAGGGTAGATCAATGGCCCGTTAATATTGTAGACTCATAACATTCAACTTATGTGTAAAACCATATACATATATATAGATGCTTATATATGTGACAATATTGATATGGGTTCAAACTTCATTAAGCACAATGGGAAAATTTTATCCCATGATTTAGAGTTTATTTCTCCAAATGGCGTAAGAACATGTTAAGTAAACATCCCAAGTCACACATCGGAAAATAAGAAAGTGTTGACAAACATATAAGTGATTCAACTCCAAATTAGTATGAGACCTTTTGAGAAGGCGTAGAAAAAGAAATACACGGGAAATCGGCACTAAGGAAATAATATCATATTAATGCGAATCATTCACAGCTAATTAATAGGCCCAATAATTAGTATCAGAGCCCAATAATATTTTATATAGTATCTTTTCTGTGTAAGATAGTGAATTTTACAATTAACTGTTTTTTATTCATTGTAACCTTAGATTTTTTTTATTTTATTCAAATCAATGATGTAGAATGCTTCTTATGCTTCTTACTTTGAACACTTTTCATATATATATATATATATATATATATATATATATATATATATATATATATATATATATATATATATATATATATATATGATGGGGCAACGTCATGAGCAGCATTAGGGGTGTTCATTAGCGGGCATTTCAGGTACCCGGTTAGTTGGGTACCTTTTTCAATATTTCGTGTCCCGGCCCAATTAATACGGGTACCCGGATAAGTCGGGTTGAGACACTGGGTACCCGGTTTTAATTTTTGATCATTTGGGCAGATTTTATTGTGAATCATGTTGCAGTTTTTGAGTAAAATCTGGGCAAAATTTTACATAAATCTGGGCAGAATTTTGACTAATCTTCTGTGCAAAATTTTAGCTGCTTTGATAATCTCTGTGAAAAGCTAAGCTAGTAATTGTCAGTTAGCAATTCTGCTAGTTGATTTACATGAATGTTATATGTAAAAGTTTTTCCACATCCCTGTTTGATGTAAGTGCTTTAAGATTGTAGAAAACCATCTTCTACATGTTAGAGTTGATCCAAATTCCTGTTTGATGCTATCCAGATGATTGAATTTCAAGTTAGAAAATCTTAATTTCCAAAAAAAATAAAGATAGAAATAGACTGATTGAATTCATAATTCATTCATAATTCACCAGCTGCAACAGATTGGGTATTCTGCCAAATTTTTAGCGGGTCACCGGGTACCCGGTATATTTTAATATCGGCCCATGACCCAACCCGAAGGTTGTTAAATTTCTTGAAATTTAACACGTCATTTATCTTGCGAGTAAGCGGGTCGGGTTTTTTTTATGGACAGACCTGAGTAGCATGATGAATTGCTAGAACATATATGTGGGCAAGTTATTAGTGTGACCTTGCAATGGGAGAAGAGGCGATGCAATTCAAGAAGATAGATTATATCGTTGGAGGAGAGAATCGAATGATGTATTCTTTGGTCTAAGGGATGGATTGTTGAGTGTATATTCCTAATTCAATATCTAAACAAAGAATTTTCTCGACAAACATGTATGTGATCCTAACTTCAAATAAGTATGATGAAAAAATATTCAGATTCAATGAAAGCCCCTACCCGCCCCTAACAAAGTTACGCCATTACCCGAGTAGGTCAATTTAGAAAATAATTTTTTTGTAACTCACTATCTGTCAATAGACAACTTTAAACAAGGAGTCCATAATAGTATGTATTAGATGGGATATCAACCCATTGGCGGAACTTAGTCGAGGTGGGTAGGGGCGTCGCTCCTCCGAGATTTTCGGCAATTTTTATTTAATATACAACCGTCATGTTATATTTTTTATAGTTCTAGCCCAACAAATAAAAACAACACAATTAAAGGAAAGAATAACTAAACAAAATAAAAAAAAATTCTTATAAGTAATTATAGATTATGAAATTAAGAATGAAATCATCATTTAACAACTGGAAAAAACACAAAAAAAAAAAAGGAAGAAGAAGAAGAAGAAGAAGAAAGCAACTGGGAGTAATCGACAAAATAAAAAATTAAGTTTGTCATCTAGAATTGAAGGATTAAGGTTTGTTTTATATTTTTAATTGAATTTTCTTATCTTTATTTAATATTTAGTTTGAATAAGTGAATACTTAAATCACTGAAAACCCATACAATAAAACAATCAACTATGAAGATAGTAAAGACAAGACTTAAAAAAATGGGCAACGGTTTTCTTGCTAATAGTTTAGTAATATACATTTAGAGACAAATAGCAAAGCTATATAGTGTCAATGAGATTATAGATAATTTTAAAGTGCTAAAGAGCGTCAAGCTTTACTTGATTCAAAATTTATGTTATAATTTTTTGTTGTATTGATTGGCTATATATTAATGTCCATTAACTTTTTTTTTTGTTAACTCTGCCTCCTAAAATTTTGTTCAAGTTTTGCCATCAATTCATATATAAAATGCATCTTTTAATAAAACCGGCTTATACATAAATTTGTAATTTTCTTTTCCTCTTAAATTGTTATCTACACATAGAGTAAGTAGATATACAACTAAGACACAGAATAATAGACTTAGCAGGAGCCAGGAGGCTTCGTTCAATTGTTTAAAATTGTGAATCAACTTTTCATTTAGGTTTTATATTAATTTAATTATTCAAGATCCGAAACTAACACTAATGACATCTATTTTGTATGTCCATATCTATTTGGTCTGCAATAATTTTCTGTTGAATACCATGTCACCATTTGGTGTACGTACAGTATTTGGGCATTGACTTGAAATCATTGCATTTCTCAAGTCTTCCTTATTTTTTCAAAAAAAAAAAATAAAATAGCCTTTCACATTGATACATCGATTCATTATAGGAGAATGGCCTTAATTTTTTTTTAAGGGAAAAAATATATATAGATAGTTTCCCCAATAAAATTTGAGTTCTAACGAGCTACTATATGAGCCGCAGTATTATCACTTCGACGAATAACACCACCATAAAAACCAGAAAGAGACAATACAAGGTGATGCAGTCTATCGAGAAGAAGGAAGAAAGGAGAGCATCAAGTCGGCTTACTATTAATACAGTTCATAACATTTAGACTATCTCCCTCAAGATGGATGTAGGAGTATCCAAAGAAAATGGCTAACTCATGAATACCATAAATTGTTACAGCAAGCTCACTAATATTAGGAGGCTAGAATGCACATAACGATCTAAATAAATAGTCATTCACATTTTTACCGATGTTACCGAGTCGTATCAGTTTTTAAATTATAAGTCAAAATTTAAAATGAAGACTGATTTTTATATCATATTTTCAAGTTAAATCAAATTTGGATATAAACAAAAAAATAAAAAATATATAAAAAAATGCAATAAAAATAATGTTATTTATAGAAATGTGATAGGGAATGCAAAATAATTGTTGATCAAAAGTTATTTCATGATGGATTTATCTTTTTCTTCAAATACTAATAATCAAAATATTTGAAAAATAGTTGGTGTCATTTTAACATTTGCATAAAGCGAGTAGAATACAAGGTAACTAAACTAATGTTGGACATTTAGCACATTTTAGTATGTTTCTAAATACTACTTATGTAAGTGAAACAACTACCAAAATTGTATGATAAAAATAAAAAGTCATTGGAACATTTTTAAATGACAAATTAAAACATTAAAAAGAAATGGATATTATTTTATTTCTTTAATCCTTTCTCAAACATATAGTCACTTGGTATTTATACTTTTTACTAGGCTTATAGAGAGATTATTTGTATCTTTGTGTGAATTTTATTTCTTTCCAACTATAATTATGTAATTAGAAGTCTCGTTATTTGTAATATTATTTTTAATAAATTAATCTCTACTGCATTAATGTTATTCCAATTATCATTTCGCGTATTACAATACTCAAAAATCAAAATTCATGCCATCAAAAAATTCTTATTAAAAACTTAAATCATGTAGAAATTCAAAATCCTTTTTGGATCAAAATATAAAGAAGCTATATTCTTAGATAAATTAGAGAGGGTATTCAAAATTCCATCAATATAAAATCTCTTAGTTGTACTATACAGTACAAAAACAACCAGAGATTCAGAAAATTGTTACCCAAAATCAAATGATAAATATATCACAAAGTCAGTAAAAGATTATCTAAGAAAACCCAACTAAACAACTATCCTTTCTACTTTCAGACATAATCCCCTGTTTCATCCTTCTAATAAAATCCTCACACCTCTTGTTCAATTCCTCTGCATCCTCATCTTCGTCAATACCATCATCTTCATCAGCGTCGTCATCATCATCATCATCATTATGATCATCATCATCATCATCATTAGCCTGATCATCATGATGAAGAACATTTGAAACTTGAGCTGAATTTTCTGCCTGTTTTTTATCATTAATGACAGTTGATCTTGGTTGATCATCAGAGTTATTTTCTTGACAAGAATTAGAAGTAGAGCTTTTAACAAGAATTACTAAAATCCCATTACAAATAAGGAACATATGGTTTCTATCAATGCTGAATTTCATATCAGAAACTAATGATACACTCAAATTACTGTAAAATGATTTCATGAAGAGTATTATTAACGAAGAACAGAACAATAAGATAGAGACAAGATATGCAGATTGCATTTTCTTGAATATGTTTAATTGTGTTATTTGCTCCATTTAAAATGAAGATGAAATTTGGCTTTGTTTTCTTATACCCAAATTAAATAAACAAAAATGGCAATTTTAGTATAAGAGAAACAAGCTTAGAGATGATGGAGATAGGTAAAAATGAGATGCTTTGGAAGTTCTCTTGTGGACTATATATATAAATATAAAGTTTTTTTAGATTGAATTTATGAAAAAAATGGTGGGGTTAATTCAACATTGATTTTCTTTTGGCAGAATTTGTGGGTGATTTTGTTAGCAAATGGAAGAAAGGTGGAAAGTTCAGAGGAGACCATAGACCAACAAGTCCATATTAAAAAAAATTTTAAAAATAAAAAAATTAAAAAAAAGAAAAAAAAAAAAGAATTTGGTTTTAAAGATATGCAGAGACAGAAAGATATCGAGCTTTTATTACCAAACTTTTGGCCCGTGGCATACTCCTTCAATCATTGTTTTTACTAACTACTCTCATCCTATGTCTCTCACATTTTGGTTCCCTTAATTTGTCTTATTAATTTTATATTTTTTTTAAATTTTTGCAATGGCTCTATTCTAAACCAATCATTATATATTTTTTTTATATTTAATTTTCCAATTAAATTTTATTTTTCACTAAATTTCGCTCATTTTACGGCATGTGCAAAATGAGAACGACAACATATTCAACCTATTGGTCTTATTTATCTTTTTTCATATTTGTTAAAATAATATTTTAACCTTTAAAATCTCTAATTGTATATAACTAAAAATTATAAAAATTTTAATATTATTAATCCTTACATTAAGACAAATCAAATAAATTTTACTTGACTATGTTTTAACCTATAAATTAAAATAAAATGCAAATTAAAAGTGATTATACTATGAGGGAGCATAGTACATTTTCTTTACTTAATAATTTTGTTGCTTATTGAAGACAAATGAACAATTGATAATAATGTTAACTAATATGTTTTGTCCCCTCTAAAAAAATCAGATTTGACAAATAAAGTGTAGTAGTTTTCTTCTTATGAAAATTAGGTTGTAGTTTAGCTTTTAATTTAATCGTGATAGAGCTATGACGAATTCATCTTGGAACTTTGCAAATGATGTTAGTGAGTAGAAGCATGAAGATATGCGTATGTGCTCAAGGTATATTACTCTCACAAAATCTCTCTAATTTTGTATAAATCGGTATTTTAGATGTTAAAATTAACGTTTTAGATATTAGAGTAAATAGTTAGTTTTTTGAATTTGAGCTAATTTAAATCCATCATCATTATTATCATTTTTTATATATATCTCATTTATAAAAACTATGAAAAGAGTCTAAAAGTGATAATTTATAATTGTGGCAAACATCCTCAATTTTATTTCTGTAAAGTTAGTTCTCAGTTAATTTTTTTTAATGTGATTTGCACTAAAATTGCTGAATTTAAAATTTTACCGTATTTTAGGCATTTCTTCTTTAAATTAGTACATGATGAGATGATGTAATCATGGTTATTAGAATCTTGATCTTTATCTACAATTTTACGATTCTACGATCCTAAAATAGGTGAACAATCTGGATCATAGGTAGGTTCTTAATGTTTGTTGAATCGTGCGATCCTACTTAGCTCAAGAATTTAGATGGTAGGATAATACACGATTCTAAGATTCTACAATCCAATGATTCCATCTTACAAGAATAATTTCAATCGTAAAAAAACTTCATATAATCTAGATTTCCCATATATATATATATATATATATATATATATATATATATATATATATATATATATATATATATATATATATATATATATATATATATAATTAAATCACAATGACTATAAATATTAAGTTTTTTTTATTTGTAATTTAAAAATAATTATTAAAAGTTTTTTTTTTCAAAACTTAATAGATGAATTAAAATAAGGTTATAATTCACCTTAAACCTTAAAAAAAATAACAAAAATTCTTGATAATTAGTTGCCCAAAGCATATTAATGTAAAATTTTTAGGATCACATGATCCTACTATCTTGAATGGAATCCTGATCCTAACAACTTTAGGTTTAACTTTCAACTACGTACATCAATACATATATAAAAATTATTACTTTAATTTTGATTACTCTTGTTTTTCCTTATTGAAATTCAATTACATGTCATCTAAGAGAAAATACAACAGAAGTAAGGTAATAATTACCAAATGGCAATTATCGGTTAAAATATTGCAAAGATATAAATGGGACTTATTTTCACAATAGTAAAAAGTTAGAAACTTATTTGGAACCATTATAAATTAGAAATTTAAATTCATATTTAAGCAAAACTAAGAACTCATAATCACCCATCATTTTTTGAAGTTGTTTCTATTTGTTATTTTGAGTTGTTCAATTTGTCATTTCTTTCAAAAAAAATTCTATTTATATAACAAATTTTAGACTATTGTCTATTAATGTTATCCCTATTTTAATATTATAATAATGCTTATATGCTTATATTCCCTACATTATCTTTTACTAATTTCATTTTAACATTTTTATATTGATTATAATTCCTACATGTTTTCCACTAACTTTATAAAAACATTTATTTAATAGTTGTGGCCCTATATTTTTACACTAAGTTTTTTTAAATATTTTTTAAATGTTTATGGCTCCACTTTTCCTCCATCAAATTTATTATTTAATAAAATAATATATCCACTATTTAAAGATTCAATTTTTTTACTTTCCATAAACATTTTTTGCCTCTTTAACGAACGGAGGGAGTAGTTGTGTTTTATTAAAAAAATAGAAAAAAAAATACTCCCTCCTGTTCGTCCCGATAGTCTTATTTGACTTTTGAAATTATTCATCAATCACTCTTAACTTGTATTTTATTCTCAATCTATAAGTTATAACATAGTCAAGTGATATTTTATTTGATTCGTTTCATTTCAAAAATCATTAATATTAACTTTTTATAATATTTTAATTATGCTTAACTAAAAATATTAATGATAGAATTATTATATTGGTAAATATGCTCATTCAAATATCACAATATAGGGTGAACAAAGGAAGCACTATTAGTTAATTTAAATGATTGTAAAAGATTATATTTGACATTATGGTGACCAGCTAGCTGGTTGAGGCTAGTCCTCTAGGCAAGCAATACCAAGTCAATGGCATGGTTCTAGTCTTCTAGAAGTACCGACCAACGGAAATTTAAGCCTTAACTATCACAATTTACAAGTGGGCTCCAAATTCTTATGCCTGGAAGACCCTTAGATTGGATCGTCGACTTTGAAATTCTGTCCACTTCATATTCTTTATGGTAAAGACCAAGTCATTGCTTTAGAAATAGAATTAACTCTTTATCATGGTGAATTTATTACCTTTGAGTTTTTTTTACCAAAAAAAATCTTACACGATTTCTTGTAATTGATGGTCTCTTTAACAGACGCACTAAATATATGAGTTAAATAGCCCAATTAATATAAATTAAAGAGAAAATAAAAATATGAATTTCTTGTTTTGAGGTCGTCTCTTTAAGAGACAGTCTCTCACAAGAATAGCTGAAAATCTTATTATCAAAAATTAAACAAGTTACAAAATTATTAGAAAAGGAAGACAAACTATCTAAAAAGAATTCTCTTTCAAATCCTAATAACATGAACCATACATCATACAACACCATAAGAAGAGAAGGGACGAATAATGAGGTATGAAATCCCCTCAAGCTCTATAGTACAAAAGTTTAACTTATCTAAGGAAAAAAAAAAAAAAAAAAACACCCTAAGGGAAACAAACATGGCAAACAAGGCCCAAAAAAAAAATAAAAATAAATAAATAAATAAATAAATAAAAGCTAGAAAACCAAGTAGCATCCTTGCAATCTTCCTAATTAATGCAATCAATTCTAATCTTAATAACATATGTAACAAACACAAGAACCAGATCAAGAGATGGAACTCTATCATGTCAGATAGCCTTGTCAGATAGCCTTGTCCAGCTATCTCATATCTAATCATCCAGAGCGGAAAGACAAGCATCTATAATATTTTTGAAAACTTTGTAACCGTTGAATTACCATTTAGTTTTGTTTTAAGAAAAATTACCCATATTAATCAAATATATAATTTGATTTTCTCGCAATAATCTCACTATGTGATAATGATTAACCTTGAATAATCTAATTATTTGATCACTTAACCAAAAATATTGTTAGAATACTTGTTACCCGTTAAAATTTAGATTCTTTCATCTTTATATTTTCAACTAATTGTTTTAGATCATCTCATTCATCAACATCTAATTAGGTGGTTAACATCATTCATTATCAGATACTTCAATGAATTTAGAACGTCATCACCTTATAATCACAATTCAAGACCATAATGTGTGAATCATTCTCCTCTAGAACATCAAAATGTCATAATTACAATATTACCACTCATTTGCTTTCATAATCTCTATTTTGTCTTTTGATGAATGAAGTAATGGAAAGTTGAAATATAACTGGGGATCTCCGATCCTTCAACAGATGGAAGTGAAAAGGGTTTTTACTCTAAAACTAAAGAATTGAGAAAATTAAAATGTACACAAAATTTGATATAAATTTTGACTTCATAAAATTATTTTAAAACATTACGCTCAAGATCACTTCAAAATGTGCATGAAGGTGGTTCTTTCTAAATGGAAAAGTATTACACAATAATGAAATACAAATTACAAGTAATGAGAAATTTGTATTTCCCTTTATTGATGGGTAAAAACTACAGAATTACACTAATGAAAATCTTTGAAGATACTTGTGCAATGAAGACCGTTACCTGAAAACTTGATACTTGTTGTAAGCGTGAGATCACTTTATTTCTGCCTTTTGAGAACTTGAGATTTAATGGTGTGACTTGAGTGCACAAATTAATGTTTGCATTCATGAGTGATTTATGTGATGGAATCCTATGAAGTATGTTAATGGGTGTTTAAAATGGTGACTTAATGTGTGTTTAGGAATTGGTTTAAGTCATGGTTTAATTCATGAAAGAATGAAGGAATTGAATATGTGACTTAAACATGAGTATTATGATGGATGTTGAATGAGTTTAATGAGTAATTAAAAGAGTTTTTTGGTCTGACATTGATACCTTGAACGAGGCACCAAGATGAGTATGTGATGCCTTGAACGAGCATGCAAGTCAGAATAATCCAGTAGCCACTAAAGTTCCATGCTCAAACGAGCACTAATACGCTTGAACGAGCACCCCTCGAAGCCAAAGACAGCAGCTACAGACAGAAAATCAGTGAGGCTCTGATCCTAATGCTTGAACAAGCAGTGTTCTCCTGGCCAGCTTTGGATTCTGTTTTCTTAGGATTTGTTGTTGTTAATTCTCAGTATTAAGGGTGTGTATTATCATTAATGTAATTAGCACTATAAATAGACAATATCGGTTCTGACATTTTATGGGCTTTAGGCCAAATGAAAATAATAGGCCCCCTCTTATAAAACTTTTAAAATGTAAAATGAGTTATAAGAGCTTTCCGCGAAGCAAAATCATTTGCCAATTATTTGGTAAATCAATCGGAACATCATTTGGCATATCATTTGGTATATAAATCAGAGCATTATTAGGCACATTATTATGATCATTTGTTAAATTAGTCTCCTATTGGGTGGTATTAGATTCATTTCCGCCATTACTTTCATTATTGTCATTGACATCAGTATTTCTAATAATAAATTTGTTAATAGCACCTTGTTATGTACCTGACAGTCGATGAATGATGTTGATCGGTTGATGTGTTTGTTTCCGAAATTGAATTTGTAAATTGTTAAAAATAAAATCACATTAAAACAACTTCCAAAATTTAAAATCGAGTTGCAAATAAAATCTAAAATTGAAATATGAATATTCATTAAAAAAATAAAATTACATTCATTTGTTAATTGAAATATTCATTAACTAAAGAGAAAAGACATGAAATTAGATTTGTCACTAAGATCATCTAATTAACTGACATTTGCACCCACATTTAAGAGATCATTTGACATTTGCAAGTAATCATATTCATTAAAAAATAAGACATTTGCATAAATCCAATTAATAAACCATACATTTGCAGCGACATTCAACTTTCAAGCATTGAAATCTAATTCATTTGAAAAAAAAAAAAAAAAAAAAAAAAGAACTTAGGTTCATGTGCAAATTTCAAATTCATGAAATTAAATTTAGATTTTCGAAAACGTAGTCTTAAAATTCAAGAAGGGAGAAGTAAATTACTTGGTACACTGAGACAGTGAGATGCACCGCAAGTCCGCACTCCGCAGTACCGCCAACGGCCCACTGTGAACGGTGAACTACCAGCCAAGAAGCTGAGCAGCCAAACGAGATATGAAGAACTAGATTTGGGAAGAAGAAATCAAGAAATTGATTGCTTCAAATTTTTAGATATTGAAGAAATTGTTTGTTGTTTATCAAAAATTAAATCAACTTAAATTGGAAAAAAAAAAAAAAAAAAAACATACCCTTATGCCATGGATATACTTGGAAATTGAGGAACTCATGCGAAGAATGAAGCTAAACCGACGCCAACGGAAAAGCCAAAGTGAATTGGCAATTCCAGTCTTAATCACCAGAATTGATGGTCAATTTTTTTGGGAATGAAATCTTCAATTGCCATAAATAACTTCATTTAATTTAATTGGTGTCTATTCAACTTTCAACTTTTACACATATGTTGAGAGACCGTCTTTTTAAAAAAAACGTATTTCAAGCCCAATTTATTAAAAATTAATATCTACTTACTGTATTTTTAATGTTTATTTATATTATTTTTAATACTTACTTACCATATCTTTAATGTCTACTTTCAATATCTTAAATATCTACTTAATGTCTATTTACAATATTTTAAAAAATATATAATAGATTGGCCCAATTAGTCTCTCAAAGAGACCGTCTCACACAAGAATTCGTGTTCAACTTTTCTTATTCTGGTTGATAGGAGTATATTTAATTGGACAGTTGGGCCCTTTCTTATTTTGTATCTTTTTATAATGGGCCTCAATCTAAAGAAAGATTGAAAAAAATGAGATTATTTATCTACTTAATTTCAAATATAAGATTGGGGAAAACTTATGTCCCAAAATAAGCTTCCGTACATCCAATCCTAGCTTCGGGTAGAGTCGCTGTTAGTAACAGCAAAAGTGAAAAAAAAAAAAATTAAAAGCCTAAAGTCGCTGTTAGTAACAGTGACTTAAAAAAAATAAAAAATTAAAAGCCCAAAATCACTGTTACTAACAGCGACTGAAAAAAAAAATTTTTTTTTTTAAATATAAGTCGCTTTAATAAAAGAAGAAACTAGTATGCATGAACTAGTATGCTCAAAATTTTAAGGCTAGAATTGTGAAATGGAACTAGTATGCATGAACTGCTTTAATAAAAGAAGAAACTAACTTAAAGATAACTCTTACAGTATTGCCTTCTTCATAAAAACACTCACCTAAAACCATTAGGAACTATTGAAAAGATGCAGGGAGCTTGAGGGAAACAGGAAAAGAGAGAAAAAGACAAAGAGAGAAGGAAATTCACTTCTCTAATTAATCCCTTAATTATATTATATTCCTTTTTAGTACAATATGTATATATATATATACTACTTCTATTATTACAATGCCACATCAGTTTGTTATTCTATTATTATGTGATAGTGTCTTCATTTGTAGTATCACCAACATCCCCCCTCAAACTAGGATTGGGTGTTGAAACCATTCCTAGTTTGCCCAATAACTCTTTGAAATGAAGAGAAGGCAAAGCCTTAGTGAATAAGTCTGCAACTTGGGACTTTGTAGGTAAATAGGTCAATTGGATGAGACCTTCTAGTACTTTATCCCTAGTGAAATGACAACCCTTTTCTATATGCTTGGTTCTTTCATGGAAAACAGGGTTTTTTGCAATGTGTATGGCTGATTGACTATCACAATGTAGAGTAACTGGTTGAAGATTATGCACCCCTAGCTAACTGAGTAACCTGATCACCCAAGTGATTTCACTAGCTGCTGATGCCATGGCCCTATACTCTGATTCAGAAGAACTTCTTGAAACTGTTGATTGTTTTTTACTCTTCCATGAGATAGGGGAACCACCTAGTAGAACTAAGTATCCAGTGATGGACTTTTTGGAGTAAGGACAGGAAGCCCAATCTGCATCAGAGAAAGCTTGTAACTTTAGTTCACTGTGACCATTTAACAAAATCCCTTGTCCAACTGTCCCATAGATGTATCTTAGGACATGGTGTAAAGCCTGTAAGTGAGGTTGTCGTGGTGCCTGCATGAATTGGCTCAGACTTTGAACAGCAAAGGATAAGTCTGGTCTTGTGTTTGTCAAAAAATTTAATTTACCAATGATGGATCTGTAATGCTCAGCATCAGTACATAAAGTACCTTCTTCAGAATGGAGTTTGAGGTTGATGGGAAGGGGAGTTGCTGCAACAGTATGTAGATCAAAACCACAATTTTCAAGAAGCTCTTTTGTGAACTTCTTTTGAGAAAGAATGATGCCTTGGTCAGTATTAGTTACCTCCATGCCTAGGAAATATGATAGTTTACCTAGGTCTTTGATGCTGAAGATAGTATCCAGATGCTTTTTGAGTTCATTTATAGCAAGAACATCTGTTCCTGTGAGTAGTATATCATCAACATACACGGTGGCAATTATGAGATGAATGCCTGATTTTTTTACAAAGAGAGAATAATCAACTTTAGATTGCTGAAAACCTTGAAGAAGTAGCTCAGCCAACAATTTTGCATACCATTGCCTTGAAGCTTGCTTAAGCCCATACAAGGATTTTCTAAGTTTGCAAACTTTGTGATGTGGGTTAGGAATCCCTGGTGGCATGTGCGTATAGACTTCTTCATGCAAATCTCCATGCAAAAAGGCATTGTTTACATCAAGTTGGTATATAGGCCACTGATGATATGCAGCTAGAGCCAAGACTGCCCTTATTGTTGGCATTTTAACCACAGGAGAGAAAGTTTCTTTAAAATCTATGCCATATTTCTGAGTATACCCTTTTGCTACTAATCTTGCTTTATACCTTTCTATGGTTCCATCTGCGTTATACTTCACTTTATAAACCCACTTATAGCCTATGGGCTTCTTGTTTGCTGGAAGACTTACAACTTTCCAAGTTTGGTTTTCCTGTAGAGCAGAAATTTCTTTGTTCATGGCTTCAATCCACAAAGGGTCTGTAGCAGCTTGTGAGTAAGTGGTAGGCTCAGATATGATACTTGAGGTAGTGAGATAGGCATGGTGTTGGTTAGGTAATTGTGTAAAGGAGACAAGATTACACCAGTGTTTAGTGACAATATTGCACTTGTAATCTGCAAGATAGGCAGGAGGTTTGGAAAGTCTGGAGGTTCTTCTCAAAGGATTAATTTGCTGTTCATGGGATTGTTGATGTGAACTGGTAATTGTGGGTGTATTGGTAGAAGGTGAAGAAGAGGAAAGTTCAGAAGGTATAGAAATTGGGAGAGATGATATTTATGAAGTAGATGAAATGTCAATGATATCATTATCTGTGGAAGCTGTGGAACGAGAGGGAAAGTCAAAAATATCAGGTATATCCTGATATTCCAAGGTTGTGAAGGGAATAACAGATGGCAAATAAAAGGGATTTGTTGAAGGGGAAGAAGAAGCTTTGTGATGGAAGGGAAAATGTGACTCATGAAAAGCCACATCTCTTGAGATTTTTATTTTGTATGTGGTTAAGTCCAGGACTTTGTACCCTTTTTGGCCCACTGGATAGCCTAGGAACACATGAGTTGTGGCTTTTGCATCAAATTTTGTTCTCTGAACTGGAGATGTTGAGACGTAGCATAAGCATCCAAAAGCTTTGAGATGATCAAGGGATGGAGGAATATTGTATAAAAGTTGATATGGAGTGGAATGATGTAAAGGTCTTAAGGGCATTCTGTTCAGTAAATAGGTGGCACAAAGAAGGGCTTCTCCCCAATAATGTGGTGGCAATTTGGCTTGAAAAAATAGTGCTCTGGCAGTGTCAAGAATGTGCCTATGTTTCCGCTCAACGACCCCATTCTGCTGTGGGGTATGAGGACAGCTTGATTCATGTCTAATGCCTTTACTCAAATAAAAATGTTTCATGGTACCTGCACAGAGCTCCAATGCATTATCAGTTCTTATGCACTTAATAGAAGCATCAAATTATGTAGCAACAAACATAGCAAACTGTGGTATAACAACTGAAATTTCAGATTTGTATTTTATCAAATGAACCCAAGTAAATCTGCTGAAATCATCAACTATAGTAATAAACTGATTACAATTATTATGATTCTTGACCTTATATGGTCCCCACAAATCAATATGAAGAAGTTCAAAGGGCTTTGTTGTTTTTATACTGCTCACTGGAAATGATAATCTTGCTTGTTTAGCAAGAGGACAAATCTGACAAATTTGTTGATTATGTGAACTATTTACATCAAGTAAGTACTTCAGTTGAGAAAAAGGCAAATGACCCAATCTAACATGCCATAGTTGAGCATTATTTACAATACTTGTATTAGCATATTTCAAGACCACTTGCCATGGTGAATTTGATGATGCTTTCTGGACTTTGAAAGTATTCTTCAAATGATATAATCCTCCAACTAAGCTACCAAGAAGAAGTGGTGGCCCTTTCAAGAAGTGCCCCTGAAGATAACATTCATCATGAGTAAATGACATGGTAGCATTCATGTCTTTACACAGTTTATTTACAGAAATCAAATTGAACTGAAAAAGGGGAGCATATAAAACTTCATATAAGGTGATGCCATTATTGAGAAAAATCGTCCCAATATGTGTAATTTCAACTCTTTTGCCATTAGGAACAAGGATAGTAGCATTAAGAGGCTCATAGCTAGAGAAATGGCTCAAATCATGACTAACATGATTAGTGGCACCACTGTCAATTACCCAAAGAGTTTTTAGGCAAGTAAGGGAACAAAGTTTACCTGCAAGATTAGCAGAATGTGTCACTTCTGGATCAGGAGCATGAGTGTTTGAGCTAGATGCACATTTATGCATTTGTTGAACATACTGCTTGTACTGCTCATAAGTAGGAATGTCCTGGTTGGAATCAGGTCTAGAAGGTTCACCAATATCACCTTCTACAGTTGCTGCTATTTTTTTTTCTTTGAAACCTTTAAAAATGGAGGAAATCCGTGAACCTCAAAGCATCTCTCGTAGCTATGTCCAAGAATTTTGCAGTGAGTGCAGTAATAGGAAGAAGCAGGCCTTTTGTTTTGGTTATTGAACCTGTTCTTAGGGTTGTTACCACCACCACTGTAGAAGGAATTAGAACTAGAATTCCATTTGTTACCACCATTTTTTTGTCTAGAATTCCATCTATTAGCGGAATTTCTAGAATCAGAAATTTTAGACCTGTTAGCTTGAAAAGCCATTGACTCAGTATTTGAGTGAGATAACTCTTTGTGAATCTCCTCTTGAGTGAAAAGTCTGTATGCTTGAGAAATGTTAGGCAGAGGGCTCATCATGAGAATATTACCTCTTACAGCAGAGAAATGATCATTCAGCTTCATCATGAATTGCATGAGTCTTTGATCTTGCTGCTGTGTGAGAATTCTTTTGGCCAGGTTGCAAGTACATTTTTGACAAGTACAATAAGGAAGAGGATTCACAGCTGAAAGTTCATCCCAAACTACTTTGATTTTAGTGAAAAATTCCATTACAGAAAAGTTGCCTTGACTGATATCATGTAACTGTTGCTCCAAGGAGTAAATCTGAGTTGCAAAGGTTTGACCAAATCTCTCTTCTAGGTCATTCCAGATAGCTGCAGCAGTGTCAAAATAGATTACACTTTTGGCAATTTGAGTGTCTAAATTGAAGAGAATCCAAGAAGTGATCATATCATTGCATCTGATCCAAGGCTGATAACAAGAATCGTCATCAGATGGTTTGGGAATGTTGCCGTTGATGAAAGACAACTTATTCTTGGCTGATAAGGCAATCACCATACATCTCTTCCAATCAGCAAAATTGGAGCCTTTGAACTTAACAGAAACTAATTGAAGAGATGTTTGATCTGATGGATGAATGAAGTATACACTTCCAGGATCTTGATTAGGGTTAATTGGAGTAGAAGACATTTTTGAGAGGCAAACAGAAAACAGAATTAGATCAATATCTTGGAACGAAATTGAACAGGAAATGATTAAAAAATGAATCAGAAATCAGAAAAGAAAAAAAAAGAGAGGGAAACACAGAAGATCAAAGAACCGATGTTTCAACAAAAAAAAAAGAAGAAGATAATGAATCAAGAAAAAGAATGAGAAAACAGATCGGAAGAAGAAAAAAGAAAAAAAAATAAAAAAAAATTCAACTTACAACAATCTGTATTGTAAGAAGAAGAAGATGAGGAAAGGCGATTTCAATCAGTAATTCTTCTAGCTCTTGATACCATATTGAAAAGATGCAGGGAGCTTGAGGGAAACAGGAAAAGAGAGAAAAAGAGAAAGAGAGAAGGAAATTCACTTCTCTAATTAATCCCTTAATTATATTATATTCCTTTTTAGTACAATATGTATATATATATACTACTTCTATTATTACAATGCCACATCAATTTGTTATTCTATTATTATGTGATAGTGTCTTCATTTGTAGTATCACCAACAGGAACATCAATCTGGCTCTGGTAATTATCATACAATACTGGAATTGATAGAGCAAGAAGCACTCCTAAACAAAACATCAAGTGAAGCTTCAAAATGAATTCACTAAACTCGTAAGCAATTAGCGACAGGACAAAAATAGTGAAAGCACGGTAACATAAGACAAAACACTGTCAACTCACCAATGTAGACAAATGTGATGAAATTGCACAAGCTACCAATAGAGGAAATAAACCACAACAATGCAGCAACCTGCACAAAAAATTCATAACAAATATGACTTGATAGATCCTCAACAAACACCAAACAGAGCAATCAAGTGTAGAACACAAGAAATCACAAAACCTGAAGAAGAATCCTCAGATTCCCACAAATGGCAATCTCATGAGCAAGTGCCAATGCATGATTAACCCATGCTCGAATCACATCAGCTGCCTGTTCAACAGACTTCTCTGATATCTCCAAATCAGGGACAGGGGGAAGAGGTCTAATTCATCAAAAAGAAATGTTCCACAACTTCAATTTTTGACCAGCAGAAAAAACTAACAAACTACTCAATCTGTGGATCTTGTTCTTTGAACTTACTAGTCATTACAAAACTTGAAACATATTTGAAAGAACAAGTATCAATGAATAAGAAATGACAAATTAGGTAAATAACTATCTTATAGAATTGGACTATATATTTAAAAGAGTTGGGACTGCAAAATGTAACAAAGCATAGAAATCTTGGTAGTACATAACAATCTATCTTATCTTAAGATGATAAGGTGACAGATTAATTATGCTTCCTGGGAATACGATAGCATAAAAGGTGTGAAATATGTAATATTTTGACGTAAAAGCCAAGCAAGAAAATCATTGTGTAATTTTGTGATTTCAATTGGTACTTAAGTGAATTTAAGCTGAGTGGCTTACACACAGGGAGGGTATTAAATTTAAAAAAAAAAAAAAAAATTACGGAAGCTGAGTGAATTTAAGTGAACTTAAGTTTAAGTGAATTTAAGCTGAGTGGCTTACACTCAGTGATTTCAATTGGACTGCAAAATGTAAAAAAAAATTTTGGGCTTTTAATTTTTTATTTTTTTTAAGTCGCTGTTACTAACAGCGACTTTAGGCTTTTAATTTTTTTTTTCACTTTTGCTGTTACTAACAGCGACTCTACCCGAAGCTAGGATTGGATGTACGGAAGCTTATTTTGGGACATAAGTTTTCCCCAATCTTATATTTGGAATTAAGTAGATAAATAATCTCATTTTTTTCAAATTTTCCAATCTAAAACTGAATTTTTGGACTTTTAACTTGGGTCCTAGGCGGTGGTCTCTTTGGCCTACCCTCAGACCGACCCTGTAAATAGAGAGTTCTCATACACATTAAAAACACATAAAACACAAACCAAACCTAAACAAATAGCCTTTACATTCTCTTACATCATTTGCAATACTTCATTATAAGAGTTGTATTTCTCAATTATGATATAAGCAAGTAACTATCATCACGGAGGATGTAATTATCATTGGGTGAATCCCTTAAATCTTTATGTTCTTTTGCATTGATTTTGTTTCTTTTGAACATTGTTAAGTCATTGAAATTATATCAGTACATCAAGTTACTTCGTACCTTGTGATCTTGGTAACATTAGAGGTTAAGTTCTATACTAAATATGAGTATGCGAAAACAAAGAATATACTAAATACCCACCAAGTAAGTACTTAAGTACTTACAATATTCTAAATGTCTACTTATAATATTCTTAATGTTTACTAAGAAACTTACTCTATACATTTGTTTTTGGGTCAGCCTAATTAGAGATGGTCTTTCACTAGAATTTGTGAAATTAACATGTCGATTAAAATTATTTTAGAATGATTTTATATTAAGATTGATGCGTAATATATTGATATTTTTATTTTGATATTTTGATTAAAAAAGATAAAATAAATAGTAAATGATAATTATTATAATAAAAAAATAAAAGATTAACATTTTAACATATTACATCTAATTTTATATATAATTTAATTTTAAAATGAGATTAATATTTTGATGCTAAGTATAAATACTATCTATGTGCTATATATCTCAAAACAAATACTATTTTGATTTTTTATTTGATAAATTAAAGTGAAAGAAACAACTATCTCATTATCAATTTCAATTAAAAAAAACTTACATATATTATTTTTGAAACCTAATTAGGCAACTATGACATAGATTATTTAAATACAAAATTTTTAGATGAATGAATATTAAATTGAATTAATTTTCATCAAATTGAATTCATATAAAAAGTTCAAATGCATAATTGATTTTGTGTTTAGTTAATAAATATTTATAATCATTTATCATTTAATATTTTTGCTATAATAAAACTAACCTATATGCTGTACTTAAAATAAAAATAAGTGATTGAAAACTAATGTTTTATGATGAATTAGATAGATCTCAAATTGTTAAAAGCTTCTAATATAAGCGATTGAAAAGACTATGCCGTATTGTTTATTTTTTTTACGTCATTTACAATATGATATATTAAAGATTAGTACAATTTTCACTTTTTCAATTGACTTTGTATAAATCAAAATATTAATATATCCTTACATAGTATGTGCACATATACTAGTTAGCATATAATTTCAATTTCATAAGTTCATAAATCATAAATATTTTTCACTTTAAAAGCTAACAATACAAAACTTCTTTGTAAATCCATCATTTATAAGTGCATCTGTATCTATCGAGCTCCCTTTCATGAAGTGTTATCCTTGGAATAATTAACTAAAAATCAACCGGCATTTACTTCAAAACTCGAAAAAAACTCAAAAATAACTGAAATAAAAATGATTTGACTTGTATGTTTAAACCATCTCCTGAATTGATCCTAAGTTTAAAATAACTTAAACCTACATTTTCCTCAAAAATATTTTCTGGACAGAATCTAAACTGATTTTTAGGCCACTTAACATAATTCCCAAAAGCAAAACCTAACACTTATATTACGTTTATGATGTGTCAAACCCTTAATTACCAATTCTTAGCCGTAGATCATGTTCCATTTGAATAATTTTTACGCTCTAAAAACATATTAAATTGACAAATCTGCAATTTTTAATTTAATAACCCTAAATTCCAACCAATCCTAAAACTTAACACCAAATCATTATAATTTTCTACTGTTCATCCTCAATATTTTTTATTAAATTTATTTTTTTTTTCTGATTCACCCGCTTAATTTTAATGTTTAAAAAAAATATTTTACATTGGAAATATCACACTAATATTAAAACACCATGAAACGTGAATAATATTAAAATATTTTCTGACAAATAGTAGTAAGAAAGTTAGGCTCGTATCTATAGGGAAAATGAAATTTTTGTCTAATTAAATCACGTAACAATAAAAAGGGTTATAAAAGTTACTCCCTCCGTTCTTTTAAGTTTATCAAATTTGAGTTTTTCACACTTATTAAGAAAAATAAAATCTTTTATTGTAGTGGGTATTATTTTAATTAGATAGTAGTGTAAAGTAATGATTGTATTGAAAGTATGAGAAAAAAATTAAAATAAAACAAAATTTAAAGAACAAAAAAATGATTGCATTTAATTAATGAGAGAGAACCTTACAAATACTCTTGGAGTAACAAACCCACTAAATTTTCCAAATTAGGAAAGTTTTGGTGGGTTTTCTAAAAAAAGGAGGAAAAATGGCAAAATCTAAAATGGAATACAACTTACTTATCCATGAACAAACAATTGCATTGGGCAATTTTTAAGTATATGGATTTATACATTAAGTCAATCTAATCAAATATTACAAGTATAATCATCAAAAAAACCTTCCAAATTCTGTTTTGGGAGTATATAAGTTGCTGAACTATGATCAGAATCATCATCAAAAAAACCTTCCATATTCTATGTTGAAACCCTAAAACACCAAAAACAGCAAAAAATAAATAAAAAAATTCAACAGAAACAGTAACCAAGTGTAAGCAGGTACTGTGCTGAAAACAGTAACCAATCAGCCACCAAGTATAATTAGGTATTGCACACTGCATCACAACCTTATTCATGGCTTCAGGAAATGAGGACGAAATCGAGGGGCATGGTATTTTGGATCAAGCCAATATAATCCTCAATCAAGCTCAGAATCAGAGTAAGAACCGACAGAAATGGTTGAGCAACAAGGAGAATAACACAATCATCAAAAGCCAAGGCTCAGTAGTGAGATGAGGCATTTAATATTTCAAGAGATGCTCTCAATGCGAACAACCGGCTCATTACCTTATGGAACATTCCAAAAAATTGCAGAAAAATATGGTTATCATCATAGAACCATAAGAAATTTATGGAAAAGGCAAATACAATCAAAAGAAGCAAACAAACCATACATCGTTGATTCAAAATGCAAAAACTGTGGAAGGAAGAGAGTTGTGGTGCCTCCAAACGTTCTAGAGTCTAGATCGATGGGGGAACGTACATGTATAAGAGATGTTGCAAGTTGTTTAGACTTGGCACCATCGACCGTTTGGAGGTTAATTAAAAGAGGTGAAATTAAGGCACATTCAAATCCTCTTTACCTGGCTTTAACCGATGCCAATAAATTGAAAAGGGTGGAGTGGATTTTGAGTCTCATCCAAAAAGATAGCATTCAAAGACATCCAATATACAAGGGATTGTTTGATTTCATTCACATCGATGAGAAATGGTTTTATCTGACCAAAAAAACTCAAAGAGTTTACCTTGCACACAAAGAGAAGATCCTGTATAGGGCAGCAAAGTCATCTAAGTTTATACCGAAGGCCATGTTCCTAGGGGCGGTTGCTACGCCAAGATGGAGTCCACATGGTCAATGCACGTTTGATGGGAAAATAGGAATTTTTCCCTTTATTAACAGGGTTGCAGCTGTGAGGGACTCGAAGAATAGGCCAAGGGGGTCAATTGAAATTAAGCCAACAGAATCAGTCACTCAAGAAGTTTATAGAAACATGCTCATCCAAAATCTCATTCTAGCAATACTAAGAAAGTGGCCAAATGAAGGACCTTCAATCATTTTCATTCAACAAGACAATACAAGAGTGCACATTACAAATGATGATCCAATATGGCAACAGCACAACAAGCAAGGTGGGTTAACCTTCATTCTTACACAACAACTCCTTAATAGTCCAGATTGTAACATCTTGGACTTGGAATTCTTTAGAAGCATTCAATCATTGATGCATAAGAAAATGCCAAAGAATATGACAGAGTTGATTAGTGCAGTTGAAGATGCATATGCTGAACTTCATCCAAAGACATTAACAAATGTCTGGATTTCATTGCAACACCACTTAAATGAGATATTGAAGGTTAAGGGATGTAATGACTACGTCCAACCTCATTTTGGTAAAAAAAGTTGAAGAAGATAATGGGAGGCTTAGAATTCAAGTTCGAATTCCTACACAACTACTTAGAGAAGCTGTTGCTTTTGTGAGTCATAACAGAAATCAGCAAGCATCACAAACAGTAGCAGAGAATGAAGATATGAGACAATCATCCAATGCAATACAAGAAGCATATGATCAAGGAATCGAGGAGACACAAGGATGAAATTTTTTAAATAACGCCCCTTAGTTATGTTATGAAAAATCATCATTAAAAATGTTTCTTTAACAATCTTAGGAGCAACATTTTGAAAAACAAATCTGAAATCAGTGGTTAATGTACATATTTTTTAATGGCTTCATTTTATTAGTGTAACAAAAAAGACCCTTGTTTCATCATAGAGATTTTTAATCCTCTCAGACTATAAACAATCATCAAAAATGAATGAATGCCACCGAACATGCATATAACATAGTGACTTTAGACGTTTAACAAAAGCTACTCAACTAGGAATTTAAAGTCATTTTTTCAGAATATGAAATTTATAAGAAGTCATGAAAACAAATCATCATTGGGGCTTCAACATCAAAACAGAACCAAATCATCAAAAAATCAGAATGTTCTCAGCTATGAAAATTAAAACAGAATCAAATCATCAAAACAGAACCAAATCATCAAAAAATCATTGGGGCTTCAACATCAAAACAGAAACAACTATGAACATCAAACAAAAACAAGCCAAAAAATCAGAAAAACCTAAATTCGTCCAACAACAAACAATTTTCAGAATTCACGCAAAGATCAAATGACATCCTAAAGCCCAAATTTCCGATTGCTCTCAGCTATGAAATTAAAAAACATAAACATAAATGCCTTACAATCATCAACAACGTTTCTTAGGGTTTTTTTGGCCCTAGCAACAAGTACTTCTTCAAGAGTATCAGGAACAACCAAATTTGGGTCTTCTTCAACAGAAGGACTTAAAGGAATCATTTTAGTAGGAGAATCATACAAAAAATTAACAATCTTCAAAGCGGGATCTTTTTCATTAAGGTATGAATAAAAAAGAGGCTTAGAAGAAATATTCTCGCGATATTGTGAACATGCGTCATCTTCAACGGACTTTTGATAGGCCTCAAGTTCTTTCTTAGACCACCTTAAAATCTCATTTGAGTATGAATGTGGCCGGCCATGTAAGGAACACGAATATAAATCCCCATAATCACAAAGGTCATCATAAAGATAACTAGGAATTGATGAAGAACTAGTAGATCTCTTGTTTTCCGTACACAAAAATCAAATTAAAACAAAGCTTTGAAGAAACATTAATGGCAGTCGAAGAACAGAAGGTTGATTTTGGAGATGAAGGCCAAAAATTAAGAAACTTACCTCAAAATGTAGAGAAAAAGCCGATCTTTATTTTAGTTCAATAAAAATGAACTAAAGTTAAGGGATTAATAGGGGGCAATGGTTCAAAGAAGCCATGAAAATGGCGAATAAGAAGACAGAGAAAGAGGAAAAGAGCGATCAGAGAAATAAAGAAAGGGTGGGTGATACGAGAAAATTAAATGAGTGAGAGAATGAATATACTAGAGAAATAAGGGAGTGAGAGAG
Organism: Amaranthus tricolor; assembly: GCF_026212465.1. NCBI lineage: Eukaryota > Viridiplantae > Streptophyta > Magnoliopsida > Caryophyllales > Amaranthaceae > Amaranthus > Amaranthus tricolor. The sequence continues at coordinate 9,579,002 of NC_080048.1, forward strand.
AGAAATGAGGGTGTATTAGGGAAATTTTTTTTCCAAAAATAGAAAGTTTCTAAAGTAGACAAACTTTTGAAACTACCCGTTATAGTAAAGTGGACAAAATTAAAAGAACGGATGGAGTAACTAATATCACCCGAAAACAAAATAAATAAAAAGGGTGTGAACAATACATGAAGATAATTAGTTAAGAACTTTGTTGGTTTTGTAGAAAAGTAGAATATTTTATTTTATATTTTATAGGGATATTATCAATGGTACCCCTGTACTATAGAAAAATAACAATGGTACCCCAGCTAATTTCAATGGTACCCCCCAAGTATATGCTAATTACAACCGTGACACTATGAATGATTTTCCGTTAAATGTCCGTTAAAACCTAACCATGGTTAGTTTCTTCTTCTTCTTCCCTTTTCTCTTTCATGACTGCTCTTCTTCCATGGCAGCTCTTCTTCCATGGTTAGTATGAAATTACAAATTGCAAGAGCAATAAAATCTTTTTCATCCCAAAAAACAGCATTTTAAACCTAGAAATAAAATTAAATCAAATCAAAAACCCAAAAATCAAATCAAAACTCTGATCCAAATTATAAGTGAATACAGTATCTCCTTCAAATATTTGAAACAGCCTATTCAAAATATTGCAGTAAAAGCCCATCAATATGCATTTCATATCCCATTAAAGCATCCACCGTATCAAATTGTCAAGCTAGAATCCCATATGTCAACGTGCAATAGAAACACTCTCTTAAACTAAAAAGAGCTTAAATCATAGTGATAAAACTCGGATCCAGAATAGTGAACAAATCGTTGAAATCAGCCAAATCCTATTAGAAACTATATTTATTCACTAAACCCAATCACATTATGAGAATTTGGCACATTATGAGAAACAAAAACCATCCGAAATTGATTTTAAACTAAATAAACCAGATTTCAGTTAACTTTTAAAAGCAAACTAGACAAGCTGGAAATCCAGATCATCATTTAACAACACTAAAGTTGTACTCAAGTCTATTATGACAATATAACCTTAACTATCTCATTGAAAAATTGATTCACTGTATAGAGAACACATAAGACCAGTTTATCCCATAAAAATGGAAAACAATGTAGCATCTCTGGTATTAAAATCCAAGTTTAGGAACTACTTAAAAAATTTAACCAAGAACTCAAAAATCATTGCCCCACTGTAAGTTAAGGGAACCCTCAAGAATGTGTACTAACCACTCAAAAATCCAAGTTCTGGGTTTTTGTTTAAATTTGGATCAGAGTTTTGATTTGATTTTTGGGTTTTTGATTTGATTTAATTTTATTTCTAGGTTTAAAATGCTGTTTTTTGGGATGAAAAAGATTTTATTGCTCTTGCAATTTGTAATTTCATACTAACCATGGAAGAAGAGCTGCCATGGAAGAAGAGCAGCCATGAAAGAGAAAAGGGAAGAAGAAGAAGAAACTAACCATGGTTAGGTTTTAACGGACATTTAACGGAAAATCATTCATAGTGTCACGGTTGTAATTAGCATATACTTGGGGGGTACCATTGAAATTAGCTGGGGTACCATTGTTATTTTTCTATAGTACAGGGGTACCATTGATAATATCCCTATTTTATATTATTCTAATTTAGATTCCTTAATCTTAATGTTCCATAATATTTAGTTTCTTTATTAGATGGTCAAATGATGTATAAATAGTGGTGTTCCTTTCATTGAATAACCAATACAAACCAAGTATTCACCAAACTAAACCCTAACCAAATTTCGCATTATGATTTTCTTCATGGTATCAGAGCCAATGGTGTTTTCCGGGGATCAATGATCGGCCATGACATCATCATTAACCAGAAAAATCATGACCAAACTAAACTCAAAAATAACCAAATCAAAATCAAACCAAAACTAGAACAAAACTAAACCAAAAAATAAATAAATAAATAAATAACCAAACTCTCAAAAGATGATTTCCTTGGAACGAATGTTCTAAAGTATTCAAATGTATAACCAAAAAATCTATACTTACCCAAATGTTTCTAAAAATTTGAATTTTACATATTACACCAAGTGGTGTAATGATATTAAACAAGAAATAGCCGATCGGTGGCGACTCAATCATATCATTGCCACCCCTCCAGAAAACAAAGATCCTCAATGGAAACAAAATGATGCACAACAGCATAAGTGATGTCATATACCCGTTTTCCTATCCAAACTCAAAAATTTGAAAATCAATTATGACAAATTTGCTGAAAAAATTATCAAAATGTCCTATGTAAAATCAAAAGATCAACTGGCGGATATTCTGATTAAGGCAATTGGCTCAAAAGCATTGCAGAATATTTTTGCCAAGTTCGATCTCCGTAATCCCAAGACCAAATTTGAGGGGGAGTGTAGGAAAATAAAATATTAGTAGAATATTTGATTTTATATTTTATATTATTCTGATTTAGTTTCCTTAATTTATTAGATGGTCAAATGATGTATAAATAGAGGTGTTTCTCTCACTGAATAACCAATACAAACCAAGTATTCACCAGACTAAACTCTAACCAAATTCCGCATTATGATTTTCTACAGGTTTCCTTGCTTTATTATTCAATCACTATAATATTTCTTTACATAATTGTTTAGTATTTTAGTGTGGAATTAAGGCAATTATAATTTTTTTAACATCATACAATCTAATAAAAACACTGTAAAATTCCACATGACATTCTCATAGTGATTTGCCATATGGTATAAATCTTACCAACGTTAAGATCAACTTATTCCTTAATATATGAGTAGTGTATTACAATTAGATTTTTTTTCTTTGAAATTTTCTTGGAATATCATATTTTTGAATTTAGAAGCTACATAAGATTTTCAATTAAAGTTTTTTCTAATATATAATTGTTTCTTATGTTGAAGTATTTGCTAATTAATATAGTTTTTTCATTAAATCTTAAATTCTAAAATATTTAATCAAGAAAAATTAGATACATGATAATCAAAATTTATTTTGAGAATGAAAAAAAAATCATATGATAACGCTATTGAAAAATTACCTAGATTTGCATTAAAAATTATGATGAGAACTTTAATTAATACTTACATTAATAACCAGATTTTTTTTTCATTAAAAGCACTATATATTTTAAAATTCTTTATCTATATTATAAGAAATATTAGAAATTTATACTGCAAAATATGTTATTGCATCTCTATTTAATATTCATATTTGTATATAATTTTATACTAATAACTTCGTGCATTGCACGAGTTTCTATACTAGTTTTAGATATTAGTTATAACTTGCGAGCACGCACTAGCTAATAACCCTTACACTACAACATGCAAACAGTCGTATAAGGTTTAATCCTTATGTCGCATAAACTGGAGAAATATTACTATAAATAATCAAATTTTATGCTATCAAATTTTACAGATAGAGTCTATAATTTTCCTATCATTAATTATCTCAATAATGGATTAAATTTACTACTCTTACTTAGGTTGATCATATCATACTCAAACCTAAGATAACTTTATCAAGATCTAGATTAGTTAGCTACTCTAGTATGAATCTTATTAACAATTTTAAGAATTGAAAAGTAGTAGGCGAGTAAGAGCAAATCAGCTTCAAGGCAGACCTTGCAAGCGCCGACTCGGCGTTAACTTCTAAAAGCAATAGTCGAGGTAGAAAAAAAAGTCGACTTGACTTCCCATGGTGACGAAAAATCACCGAGTAAGTGTTATCTATTAGATAGTAGGTGTTTTGCCAACAACAAAAGTCAACTCAACTATGTGGAGAAAACGGAAAAGCGTCAAGACAAAGATTGGTTTGGGAAAATAAAATTAATAGAAATTGAATAGTAATAGAAACAATAGAGTCTTAATCCGATTAGTTAACTGATATATTGAGAGCTTAAAATTAACATAAATCCCTTTTATTTACGTTTTTGATCCATACGAGAATTTGGTGATTCCCAATACCCTAGACTTTCCCATTGTATAGTTTACATCATAATAGATTATAACTCTCAATAGTTTTGACATGAAAAAAAAAAACCACACTTTATATGTTTTTTTTTACTGTGTAACATCAAGAGTAGCGCAATATTGATTAAACCAGCTTTCTTGTGTCCGTAACTACATGTACACCGTGCGGTTGAAATTTACGCATCAGTTAATAACGACTGCGTGGATTTTTGTGTTACAAAACGTTGGTACCATAATGGAGGTGTATGTGAAAAGTGTTTATAAAGGGTGTAATGTGGGTGGTGATTTGGATGTAGTAAACTGATGAATTCAGGTCCTAGAATCCAAATAAGCTCACTCAATGACATGCTTATCGATCCAAATAATATGAACAAGCATATTGTTAGGATTAGTTTCCCTACACAATCACCTGCTGCAGCAATGTGATTCAACTCACTCTATAGTATTTATTTAAATAAAATAATTTTTACTTCATAGAAAAAGGGAAAGTTCATGTGGATTTAGATTTTAAGAAAGATGATGATGCAAGGAAACCCGTTGACTTGGCTATTAGAGAAGGTGGCCCTTCACAAAAAGTGGCTTCGCGTTGATGAATTTGACCAAGGTCGATTGATGCTTGTATGACTTGGATATTAAGGCCCATCAATGTCCGGTCGAGATCACAATATCAAAATTATTGTATACTTAAATTCAACCCATTAAAGTTTGTCGTTAAGTGTATTGGTGTAACAGGTTTAAATTTCTTAATCTTAATTTTAATCTTTCGATTAATTATTCCGAAATTTTTTTTCGAATTCCTAATCCTTTGGTTATCTAATTCAAATCACCTTTAATTCCTAAGCCTTATTCCGATTTTGTAATTTCTTCCAAATATTAAACTTTTAAAAAAATATATATGTATTCTTAAATTTCTTTATAAACACTAAAATATCATTTTATTATTTTATACTACGAAAAGTAAAATTTTAATATTATATTTACGGTTTTATTAAAACGTTACGTTTCAATTTCGTTTCCTTAAACTAACTTTACTACTTATCATTTTAACCTTACAACTTTGATTTAATTATTTTATACCTAAAAATTAACTATATTTTTCTTATTAACTTTAAGTATAGTTTTAACCAAAATTTTCTAAGTAAACTATCATATGTTCATAATCAAACCTTAATCATACTTTCCTATTAATCTAAAACATTTCACTAGAACAAAAATTTGATGAACCAAAATCCTTTCTACATCAATCCATAATGTTCATCACTTACACAAGCTATCACCATTCCCTTACACAAGTTAACCTTCTTTTACACTCCAAACTCTTACACATCCACTTACACATTCCAACTCTTATACATTCACTTACACACTCTAAATCACTTACACAAGTTAACCTTCTTTTTCATACAATCTTATGAACTAAAAAGTTGCCCAAAATCCATTATAAATATCCCTCCTTAGCTATGAGATCACTTGCACCCCCATCATCAAATCTTTCTACCATTCTTTCTTATATCTTCATTTCATTAACATCTTACTAACTTTATACCCTTTTTATTAGTTAAAGAATCAAATGAAGATGGAGCTTGATCTTATCACTTCTTAAGCCAATAATCATCAACTTTTGAAAAGTCAAGTATTATCTTTTGGAGTTTGGATATCATTTTTCTTTTGGGTAATTGAAGATTTACTTCTTTGAAGCTTGGAACCTTGTAGACTTTCTCTTTTGGAGCTTATTTCTTTAAGTTCTTATTTTCCTATTATTATTCTCTTACTTGGTTTAGCACCACCTTCGGAGGAAAATGGTACACATTTTCTTAACTCTCTCGTTATGTGATATTTATTTATGGTTACTCGATAATATAAAAGCATGATCAACATGATTTTATTTTAATCATTTAAACTTTTACATGGTAATATTAAAGTCATATCTAGTTTAGTGATATTTTCGTCAAAACAATAATACTTTTGGGACACTTGAAAAAAAAAATTCATATATATGAAATTTTTTTATTAATATGGTAAATATATATATATATATATATATATATATATATATATATATATATATATATATATATATATATATATATATATGCATATATATATATATATATATATATATATATATATATATATATATATATATATGTATATATATATATATATATGTGTATATATATATATGTATATATATATATATATATATATATATATATATATATATATATATATATATATATATATATATATGTATATATATATATATATGTGTATATATATATATATGTATATATATATATATATATATATATATATATATATATATATATATATATATATATATATATATATATATATATATATATATAAAATTTTGACTAGTGAAAGTTTGACTTATAAGAATGTAAACTATTTCGGTTTAGAGTCTTGTTTGATATTGCATGATATTGATTGTATGACTCTGATAGTAAGGTAACGTCGAACCATGGACCGGCATGTAAAATCCTGGCGTCCGTGTTAGCTAGCACGTAAAATGCGATGTCAGACAGGGGGTCCGAGAAAAACCCATCCTGTGAAGTCTCGAGCATAACAGTATTGAAAGGAGTGACGACTCCCACCACAGTTAGGGTTTAGGACTACGGTCCTCACCTAACCAGACCCTTACATATATCAGTTGTCATTATTGTTGTGATCTTGTGATGTGCTATGATGGTAAAGTTATGAGGTTACCAAGTATTTAGTAGCAATAATGAACTTCTGCAAGTATTGAGAATGTAACTCAATGGCTTAGTAAAGGTCAATAATGAGTAATAACCTTCTATATTGTGCTTGATGATTATTTTGTAAGCATGATTTAACTATCGCATCATAAGCTTGTTGAGAAAATTGTACTCGGCTTTATCGCTGACCGATTTAATCGGCTGTCATCCGTATTATGGATGACAGTATTTTGCAGGAAAATTTAGCTCAGGTTTCGATCCAGGCCGCAAATTTAATTATTCTATCGAGGACTTAGCTGCATCGATTTTACTTGATGACTTTTATGACTATATTGTACTTATGTTTTTTTTATCGTATTTAAGCAAACCTTATTTTATATTTTTCTCAGTTGTAAGATTTTTTTTTTTACCTTATGTTTTGAACGGTTTTAGTTTAAATGGTTTTTAGTAGTTTGGCGTTTTACACTTCCGCATTATTTATCTTAAGTATAATTATTAATGTTAATTATGTATCGAGAATGCCGCTCCTGCTACAATTGGAGTTGATGAATGTAATTGTCCATGCAGGATGTGTTCAATTAATCTTCATTTTTCAGGGAAATTATGAATGCTCTGGCCCATGACCTAAATTATGTTTGGATAACAATTTTAGAGAAAAAAAAACGACAAGGATTGGAAAGGGAAAGGAAGGATTGAAAAATGAAAGGAAAGTAATTCTAGAATGTTTAGGAGGGAAGGAAAGAAAAAGGAAGAGAGATGAGATTTTTTCCTAATCTTTCTAACTTTGGAGAGATTGAAACTTTAACAAAAATTATTCAGTTAATCCCTTTAAACCCCTTACTTTTAAATCCCCCTTCTATTTTTTTTAATTCAAATAAGGGATTCATCACCCTCAAAATTTCTCCCTTTCTTTCCCTCAATTTCTTTTCATCCAAACACACCCTAAATTAGTCAAATTGTCGTCACAAGCTAATAAGGGCAAGGGTTGAATGGTTCTAAACCCATGAGGATGAAAGCTTACGTTTTAAACGCTTGTGGTGTGTGCCTAAGGATGTTATGTCTTTAAACGAGCATATCTTAAAAGAAGTACACAGTTTAAGGTACTCTATACATCGTGGGGGTGATAAGATGTATCATGATCTCGAACTCAATTTGGTGGTTTGGTTTGAAAAGAAATAAAGTAGAGTTTCAAAATGCTCAACTTGTTGAAAGTTAAAAGTGAGCATAAAAGGCCAGTCGGGATACTTCAAACCATAGAGATTCAGGTGTGGAAGTGAGAGAATATTTTAATGGATTTTAAAATGGATATACCATTTAATAAGGCAAATAACGATACCTTATGGGTTATCATTGTTCGTTTAACTAAGTCTGCACGATTCAATATGATAAAGTATAAGTGGAAAATAAAACAGCTAGCAAGAGCTTATATTAAGTACGTAGTGCGCTTTCATGAGGTTTCTCGAACAATAGTATCAAATAGGGATATGTGTTACTTATCTTAATTTTGAAAGTCATTGCACCAAGATTTAGGTACTACTTTATTGCGTAATTCTTCTTTTCACCTCATGACAGATGGTTTAATTGAAAGAACATATCAAATATATATATATATATATATATATATATATATATATATATATATATATATATATATATATATATATATATATATATATATATATATATATATATATATATATATATATATATATATATATATATATATATATATATATATATATATATATATATATATATATATATATAAACTTTGTTTGACCAAAATTGTGTGTCAAAGGAGATGGGAAAGATAAGGGATTTTATAACCTCCAAATTAATTAGGAAGGGGAATAATGAGATATAATTATTTCATAAATTTTAAATTAGGATATAATACATCAAAAACTCAGAGCTATATATTCATTGGACCATTTTGAAAAAAAATGAGTTTTTGTTTTCTCTAGTGTTCTTGGTGTTCAAGGTTCATTTTCATCCATTTTCTTACAAGTTTTCTTTTAATTAATCTTTCAGCTTTTATTTAAATAGTGATTTTACAATAATTTTTTCTATAAATTTTATGATTTTTACTTGTGCTGTTTTATATGTAAAATTGTAGTGATGTTTTTGATGTATGCATTATTTAAACTTGAATTACATTATTTTGGTGGGCATCAAGGCCATCAACCTTAAAAGATATAAAAATTGTTCTCTCTATTTCTTAAAGAAGTTGTTATTTGTCATTTCGGAGTGTTTCATTTGTTGTTCACATATAGAATATTTCTATTAACATAACAACTTTTTGGACAAAAATACCTTGTTCATCTTCATTTTAATATTTTATTAATGCTTATGTTCCTCAGGTATTCTTCCTCTAACTTTATATTTGTTATGGTTTGCACATGTTAGCCACTAACTTCATAAAAATATTTTTTTATTAGTTGTGGTTCCTATATATTTTTCACTAACTTTCTTTTGATATTTTTTTAATGTTTATGATCTCACTTTTCCTCCATCAAATTTATTTTTTGATAAAATAATATATCCACTATCTAAAAGATTCCATCATACAATGCTATAAAAGTAATTGTAATGTTTCAAATGGTAATTTTATAGAATTTAAAAAATGGAGCATTATTGGGGAATTTATAGAACTTTGCCAAATGTAGCATTATTACAAGTTAAAATGTGATAATATGACTTTAAAAATATTTTATTACACGAATTATGATTGTAAATATTAAAGTAAGTTTTCAAAAACATTTTATAAGATCAAATATAACTTATTATAATATTTCTGAAAACATTATACGCATGATTTTGTGACAATTATTTTACAAGTAAACAACTATTAACTATATTTTATATAGCATGCATATCTTTCATAATATAAACTATTTTATCTAATTTAAATAATTTAAAAATTATACATATTATTAATTTTGTTGGAAAAAAACAAATGACATATTTTAAAAGCTTTGTCATTTGTTTTAATTTTATTGAGAATGATTAGATTTTTGGATCAAGTGGACAATAAATTTTGTAAGCATGCAATTCGAGCACATCTTTACAAAATCATCAATTTCTCAAAAATAGCTACTTTTGGGCAAAGTATATTGCAATAATTATTTATTTAGCCAAGCGATAAGTATTTATTTAGCCAAGCGATAAGTATGTTGTGATAAAAACTTATGTATACAATTACGCTTTAGTGATATCAGAAGTTGATAATTATAATATATAGTTGCCTCTTTCTTTAAATTTATATTTATATGTATTTTCACATTAGCAAACTTCGTGCATTGTAAAAGTTTGTATACTAATTTTTCTTAATTCCCATTAATATTACTTGTTGAAATTTCATTTAGGAACCATCATCATATCATCATTATTTATGAACCAAGGGAGTATATTTTTCCACTTGACAAGTAAAATCAAAGAAACATTTGCTACTTTTACTACTTAATTCTTTATGACTATCATTTTCATTGTGTCGCCACCTTTTTAATGAATTACTAAAATGCCCTTAGATTTAATTTTGTAGAAATACTTCGATCTCACTCTATAAACCTCACTTCGATCTCACTCTATAAACCTTTTGTATATACAATGCTTAGGAATTTCAATTCGGAAACGACAATTTAAGTTAATTTCTAATCATTTCTTCGTTGATTAAAAAAATTGGAAAAGGGGGCGAGTTGCGTGAAATGCGCGACTAGATTGCGATCCAATTACGTGTTTTACGCGACTGGACCGCAGTCCAATTGCGCGTTTCACGCGACAAAACCGCAGTCCAGTCGCGCATTTCACGCTACTCATCTGTGGCCCATTCGTGCATTTCACGCGACTCCCCTCTTTTCCTTTTTTTTTGAAATAATGATCATTATCGATACTTACCAAATCATTTTGGTGATTACATTCAATAGCCCTAGTATTTCGAAGTTCAGTTTTAGTGTAAAGAATTTTTATTTAAAAAGAAGTTAGAGATATAAAATTATCAAAATTATCAAGTCTGATATTAAAAATTCAATATATAAAAGATACTGAGACAATAAAAAAGATACCTTTTTTTTGTAATGCATTAAAATACTTTGCCAACTGACCACTCAGAACAAACAATCTAGAACTAGAGTGGAGGCTCAGGCAAGACATCCAACTCCAGAAGCTTCGATTCATCCCAATGAGTCCTGAAACCTACTAAAACCCTTCACCCTACTAAAACCCTTCACCCTTCCATTTTCACACATCTTCCTTCAAAGTTCTTTACAAAACCCTCTTTCTCCCCAAACTCAATCTCCCCAAAATTACTGGTACAACTTAATTAACCATCCCAAAAATGCACAGATTATCCCGCCGCTCAGTTTCTGGAATCTTCCGCAATGGTGGTTTTCATCACCGAAATGCTGTGGTTTCATCTCTGTCTTCAACTTCTCCCCTAAACCATCCTGTATGTTTTTATTTCTCATTATCTTTTTTCTTGCTTATCATTTTTACTCTTCTATTCCATTTTTATTCAATTGAAATGCGATGTTATTGACATTCTACTCCTCTTCAACCAATCATAAGCTAAAAATTGGTATATGAATTTCTATTGAATGGTATTTTTATTGAATCGAACCATTTTTAGTTCCAAACAATGGTATTTCAGCTGATTACCGGATAACATAATTATATTTGTAGTTTATAATTATGTTATTTGTTATATGTTAAATATTCATTTTTGAAACATGAATTGCTGGTTCTGGGGTTTAAGTTACTGTTTGTATACTTGTGTTACCAACCCTATACTGTAAAGATTAAGGCTTTGGCATTGTTGTTGATGTTCATGTCTGTATAATTGTCTTGATAGTCTAGAGTAATGTGGAACCTTTGTTTTATAGCTTTGGTTTTCATGCTAAATAGGAGGCTGAGAGAAAGACGGATAATAAACGGTATTCATCTTTTGCATCAAGCAAATTCTATGCTTCTGGCTCATCTTTTACTCCGTTGGCTCGCCGATATGAGTCCACTGCTGCTGCGTCTGATTCATCTAGTGTACCGGTTGAGAAGTACGAGTATCAAGCAGAGGTTAGCCGACTGATGGATCTTATTGTAAACAGCCTGTATAGTAATAAAGAGGTCTTCCTTAGAGAGCTGATCAGGTGATTTTCTCTCTTCATTGCTTTGAAAATCTTTTAGGAAAAATAAACTTACATTGGAGGATTTGTTTGTATTTTCAATTGTAAGGTCTTGATTCTATATATTGAGAAATTTGAGTGTCTTCTTTATTTGTAGCAATGCAAGTGATGCGCTGGACAAGCTGCGGTTTCTTAGTGTAACGCAACCTGAGCTTTCCAAGGATGCTGTTGAACTTGATATTCGTATCCAAGCTGACAAAGATAATGGGATCATCACAATCACGTATGCTTAATTTGTAGCAATTTTTGATTTGAAACTTATTTTCGTTTGGTTGCTTATCTTAGTTTTCATGATTTACAGTGATACTGGGATCGGTATGACACATCAGGAGCTTGTAGAATGCCTGGGAACAATTGCACAAAGTGGAACAGCGAAGTTCCTTAAGGCATTGAAGGTTACAATTTAGCCTGATTTTTACGCTTCTACAGAAGTTTTCTTCTTTTATGTCTATCTAATAAAATTTCTTGTGTTTTATTGTTTTGCAGGATAGCAAAGATGCAGGAGCAGACAACAATCTCATTGGTCAATTTGGAGTTGGGTTTTATTCGGCCTTTTTAGTGTCTGATAAGGTTGAGTATGGCTTTCTGCACCAGAACTACTTGTTATGTTGGCAATTATCTGTTCGATAATATATTATCCTTTTCTCAATATTCATATTCATCATCCTTGAAGGTGGCTGTTGCAACTAAGAGTCCCAAATCAGACAAACAATATGTGTGGGAGGGGGAAGCTAATGCCAGTACATATACAATTAGAGAGGAGACAGATCCTGAGAAGTTGTTGCCTAGGGGAACCCGTATAACTCTTTATCTCAAGGTGGATTGCTGAACTAGATTAATTTGATTCTGTCAGTTGCCATATTGTCTCACTAATAATCACTCTTTGCTGTTTGATCATTGATTCCAGCGTGATGACAAGAAGTTTGCAGATCCAGAGAGGGTCCAGAAACTAGTTAAGAATTACTCACAGTTTGTTTCATTTCCTATATACACGTGGCAGGAGAAGGGATACACAAAGGAGGTACTACTCGAGCTCTGCATTTTTACCAATTTAAGTTGGATTCTCTGATATTTTACATCGAGTCATTTAGATTTTGTTTCTTGTATGTGGGTTTAGGATATCTTATCAACATGCTTATGCATTTGTAGGTTGAGGTAGATGATGATCCAAGTGAAGCTAAAAAGGATGGTGAAGAAGAGCAGACAGAGGTAATGTTTCCTCTCATATTTTCTTGGTTATTTTCTTTTGAGCTCCCTTTTCATTACTTTTATTATGTATGTCATCTTTTATTGTCTTTTTTCCAGAAGAAGAAGACCAAAAAAGTGGTTGAGAGGTATTGGGATTGGGAACAGACAAATGAGACTCAGCCATTATGGGTTAGAATTTTATGTGCTTGATGCCTTGATAACCATGTTTATATTACTAACTACCATAAGTTTTGATTTATAAGTAACAAATATTTCTGCTTCATGCTCACAGCTTCGGAATCCGAAGGAAGTTACGACAGAGGAATACAATGAATTTTATAGAAATACCTTCAATGAGTACTTAGATCCTTTAGCGTCAACTCATTTCACTACAGAGGTGCAAACTCTTTTGGTGATTGATGTTTTAGAGATCTCGATTTTGCACCGTTTGATTTTCTCATATTGTTTTTTGCTGCAGGGTGAAGTTGAGTTCAGATCTGTGTTATATGTTCCTACAATGACACCGGGACAAGATGATAAGCTCGATTTAAAGACGAAGAATATAAGGCTTTATGTCAAACGGGTTTTCATTTCAAATGATTTTGATGGAGAGCTGGTAGAAATAATTTTAACTTGAAAAATGTCTATAATTGACTTTTAGACTATGATTTATGATAACCTTTATTTTTTCTTTGTTGTGCTCTTTAAAGTTCCCTCGATATCTAAGTTTCATTAAAGGTGTTGTGGATTCCAATGACCTTCCACTCAATGTCTCCCGAGAGATTCTCCAAGAAAGCCGAATTGTAAGGGGATTTTTCTAATTTAAAGAATTACATTTGCAAATCCTCTGCGTATTTATTTGTTAATTAATCAATTTTCCCTTTGCATTTCTTACTGAAGGTGAGAATTATGAGAAAAAGATTGGTTAAGAAGGCTTTCGATATGATCCTTGGCATATCAATGAGTGAGAATAAAGATGTAAGTAAATAGTTTTGCCTTTTCTAATTGTTTCCTATGCTTGGAATTTACTAATTGCAACAATTGATTTCATTTTTTTGAGATAAGAATTGAGGTGAAATGATTAATTATTATGTGAATAATATTAAGTTCATCAAAGCGAAGCCTAGAGGGAATCTTCAACAAAGGCACTATGATCTGAAAAAATGGAACCACTTTAGCCATAAAATCAATTCTATGGCATCATATATATATATATATACAGTAGAGCCAAAGAACAGGATATCACTCACTGATAAATCAGTAATATCTGTTCTGTTTTGTTGGTATTGATTTTTTGTTTTATCATCTCCTGCTTCAAGACTAGTGAACTCACTATGAATAGTTGAAAATTGTTTTATCATAGTGAATGCTTAACTATAAAAAAATGCATTTATCATAGTAATTCAAGATATCTAGAACATTAATCGAAATCAAAGTTTATAATAGACATTTTAGAACCTAATACACTTAAAAAATAAAATAAAGGCAAATATCTTTACTTATCAACTTATAATGGCTATTACTTCATTATTTAAATCACAGATTATGTAACAGTTTTGTAGTTTGGTAAGCTCAAAAAGCATCCATCATGTGAACAACCACATTTTTATTTACTTAAAAGGTTTACCTCACGAATCACCAACTCTCACCATATCTACTAAACCAACAGTCTCATTAGCAATATTTTAGCGCTCTAATTAAACATTTTGTGTTTTCTATAAAATGAAATGGCCCATGCAAAGTGTAAGAACTGATTTTGTTCTTGCTTTATCTGATAAAAAGCATTTTAATCAGTTTAGAAAAGTGGCACATGGGATTTGCTGCTGGCCAAAACTACCTTAAAATATTTTTCTCCAACTATTCTTACAAATATCCTGAGTAATTAGCTTCTTCCATCATTCAAACAGACTTTATCCCAGTTTTTGTCTGTATTCCAGCCTTTCGCTGGTAAGCATGTTACCACTGCTCTCATCAAACTTTTTGAATGTTTCAATCCCCAAAGGCATCCAAAAGATCTTTTGTACTGTTCTCATCTGTTCAGATAACTTGGACGTGTCAACTAAGTCGGACACTGGAAAAGCCAATTGTTGTCTGTACTCCAGCCTTTCACCGCCATGCATTTTTTCACTGCTCCCTAAGCATAGCCTTTAATAATTACCATCACCAAGGCATCGAAAAGAGCCTCCGAATAATAGCCTGATTGGATATGGATAAACCATCTTTTGACGGCCTCTGAAAATAGTGGTTTATTGGCATGTTACTGAAGAAGCCATCGTATTGGGATTATCATTTACCAACAATTCTAACTCTCATACACTTGACATTATTTGAAACTGGATAAACCATCTTTTGAGGGCCACCGAAAATAGTGGGGCTTATTGGCATTTGACTGAATAAGTCATCTTTTTGGGGCTACTAACAACGTTGAACTGTAGTCCAATTGTCAAAGAGTTGAGAGATCAAGCCCCCTGATTTCGTGAACTCCAATGATGAAATCTGATATCCAATATGTCTGAAACATGTTATCAGCCTGTCTGCAATGTGGCAAAATTAGGGATATTAGCAGTAGTGTCTGGACATCTGTGTATACGTTGATGATTAAGTGTTTTTATGTGGAAAGAGTTAACCCCCAAATACGCCTGTGTGGAAAGATAAACTCTGGTAAGATCTGCCCCTTTATGTTATCATGCATGATTAAAAAACATGGTTTCAATGATATGGGCAATATTTTGCACTATGCTTTCATGGCCTACGTATGACTGGAGAAACGATCAACTATTGTCTGATCTTGCCTATGCACACGTGCAAGATGTATAATTTTCATTGAATAACTCTTGTTGATCAAGCGTAATGGTGTCCAAGACGTTTGAAGTTTCTCGATCCTGTCCCTTCATGCACATAACGCAAGTACAAATGTTTTTTTTACAACACTGACATCCCTGGTATAAACACACATGAACCTTGCAATAATGGTGTTGGTTTCATCAAGGACACTTAGAAGCTAAAAACACTCGATTTATGTGTTGGAATGGAAGAACACCCGGCTTAAAAGGACTTCAATTCTCAAATGGACAAAAGCTTCTCTATCTAACCTTAAATCACTTTCAAATTACTAGCTTTAATCTTTTAAAAAGTGGTTTACTTGTTTATTAGGAACTCAAGTATTTTTCAATTTCAAGCAGCTCAACACCTGATTAAGTCTCGGTTTTAAGTTAAATCATTCTAGAAGATTTCTCAGGCAGTCCATCTTATTTTATTCTTTGCCTTGATGTCACTCTTTCTTGCGATGATGTCAGTTCACTATGATTTTCTTGGAGAACTGATTTTGCAAACAGCTTAATCCAAAATAAAAGTGAGAATATTTTTTTGGAACTGCAGCATACACTAATCATATGAATTTTCAGTTTATAAGCACTTAATTGATCATTGATGAGAATCTCTGCCATGAAATTGACTATAGTTCTGTTTACCATGGGGTAGATTTTTTTGTTTGGACTTTAATCACCTTTGAAAGTTTTTTTTGTCGTTAATTAGGACTACTCTTTGTGTTCTACTGTAGGATTATGTAACATTCTGGGAGAACTATGGAAAACACCTAAAACTTGGTTGCATTGAAGATCATGATAATCACAAACGTATTGCACCTCTGCTACGATTCTTCTCATCTCAAAGTGAGGATGAAATGATAGGCTTGGATGAGTATGTCGAGAACATGAAGCCTGATCAGAATGATATCTATTACATTGCTTCAGAAAGTGTAACAAGTGCCAAGAATACGCCTTTCCTTGAGAAGCTTTTGGAGAAGGATCTTGAAGTAGGAATCTCTTATATTATATTGATATTGTTATTTGACCTTTTTTCTTAAATATACTGTTTATTTAGGTTGGCATGGTCTAAAAGGTGATTATTTCTTGTTGATGTAATGTCAATTATCTATTTATAGGTGCTTTTCCTTGTTGATCCCATCGATGAGGTTGCTATCCAGAATCTAAAGCTCTACAAGGATAAGAAGTTTGTGGACATTACCAAGGAAGACTTGGATCTAGGTAGGTGCATTGGTTCTCTTTCTTTTGATTCCTCCAATTTAGGTGAGACGATCATTATCAATTAATAAAAGATTGCTAAGATATCTTATCAATTAATAAAAGAAAATGAATTGTTTGAATTTGATTCTTTAGAACCGAGTAAATTCGTAAGCCCATTACATATGAGATTTTCACAGCCAGTTTTCGAGTACTGCCATTTTCAAAGTCATTTTCACGTTGGGTCGTTTTTGAGTCAAGTCAAGTCCGCTTCAGGTTGACCTAGTAAGCTATTTTTTTACTTTGATTTTTAAATTTTTACAAAAATAATATATAGTATCTTTTCTATTTTAGAAATTATTTTCTTATAAAGAATACAAATACACCAATTTAAGGTTTGGGTTTGAACAAAGAAATATTGACCCACAGTATGAAAAATCAAAATATTGGAGGCTTTAACTAATAACATATTACTGAAAAAATTAAGGAAAAAGGTGAAAACAATTGAGTTTAGATTGTTGAGTTTAATTTTTTGTTTTTTGTATTTTTTTTTATCAGTAATGCATGAAAAACTTGTCTTTTTTATTGCATGAAATACTAATTATTTTTGAAGTGCATGAAAAACTAAATCGCTAAAACCTCAGCTTCAATCTAGGCTAATGGATTACCGACCTTATTTGAAGCCCCCTCAAACCAATTCCTATATTAAAACTTTGGCTATTGGATTATGGGCTATTGTAGTTTAGTCTAATTGAATATTTTTTATGTATATCAGCTTTTATATTATTTGAACTTATGAAGCATGAGTTATGCAATGATGATTATTAAGAGTCGAGGATAGTTGATTTGTTTACCTAAGCCCGTTTTTAGTCGTGGATAGCATTATGTCACAATTTCTATAGTTGACAACTGGAGGTTTGACCCTCATGTGTCTGACACATGGTTCCATTGACCCTTATGCAACGTTTTCTCCCTCTTCCCAACTTGTTTCTGCACTCTTATCTCTCCTCACAACACTGTACATCCAAGAATAGCATCCACTATTCCATCAAGCAAACTTCTTTGCATTTAATCCTCCAATCTATTAGTATGCAATGTTCTTTCATTTATTGCATCAAACAAACAAAATCTGCTTCTTTGTCTCTCTATTGCTATTCCATTTGCATGGTTGAGGACATAGACAAAATTAGTTTGCTGAAATTACTCAATTTGTTTCTTTCAATTTCAAATGTTCTCTGGGTTTAACTTAATTCAAGGTTAATTGTTTTATGATTAATTTCATTCTTAATTTAAGGTTAATTGTTTATTCTCTGGGTTTAATTTATTTGTTGATATTGCTTGATTTTTGAATTAATTTTTAATGAGGACATATAACTATTGATGTTCAATTTATTTTCTTTATTGAAAATTTTTTTGGTAAATTGTTAATAATAAATCAACCTTTGCTTGATCCACTGAAAATAAACCCATCTGTTATTTATTTTTAAATAAACCGATCTATTGTTTATAACAATCTCCAGAACTTATTTGTAAGTCAAGAATTATGAATGAATAATAGTTGAGTTTATTTTCAGCAATCATACTGAATATGTGGGTTTTATTTATAATAAATAATAGTTGGGTTTATTTTCAGCGAATGGAGTAAAGGTTGGTTTATTTTTTACAATTTTCCCAATTTTTTTGGGTTCATCTAATGTTCTTAATTGGTAATTGTGGCACACTTGGTCGCATCAAAAGAATAGAGGAAAAATTAGACCACTACCTTTCTTAAATTTTAGGAAGATGTTTGGAAGGCCAAACAAGAGGATAAGAAAATTGGAGGTAAATGTGGTAGGCATGGTTTAATTGAATCGAATTAGAAGTCGGTGAAGAGGATAAACAACTAGGCAAATGGATTTCTCCAATATGAGGGCTTGTAAGAAAAGGAAAGGCAAATTAGAAAATGGCATGATTTTATCAAGTAAAGTAAAAGGGCATAAGATAAACTGAGTATGGTTTTATAAATGAATGGAAAAGGGGGGAACTTGTAAAAAATTGGGAGGGAAGGGTTAAATTAATGGAATCACGTTCCAAACACATGAGGTCAAACCTTCACTTGATGGTTAACTGATGGCTTCCATTAAGTGGCAGTGATTTGCAAAGGTTTGGAGTCTTATAAGGTAGGTTTTTGTAAAAAAAATAGATTAGGTAATTTTTTGCAAAAAGTGATATATATTAAGTAATTTCTTGTAATTTTTCCATAACGTAAATGTCTCTAATGTTTATTTTTGTTTTATTATTTTTATTTTCAAAATATATATGTATACTTGCATTATTCTTGACATCCATTTCTATATAATATTAAAATGTGTTTATTTTCGTTATATTGATCATTACATTTTAAGAAAAATTTGTTGCTGATTGCTATAATATATACTTGCATGGTAGATTGAAAATAATTTTTTTGGTGTCATACGAAGAACTACATGCAACGCACAATTTCTATGCTAATTAGTTATAAGAAGAAATGGTCACTATTGGTGGCTTAATGTAAGCCTAGCCTCATAGACCACTCCTTTGCTCAATTGTTCTCGGAAGTTTTTTTTTTTCTAATTTTCTTTGAGCAGGGATGTTGCATGTGGTAGAGTCTAAAGTTGTTTTCTTCTTGATATTTCTATTTGTGAACAAAATCACTCTTATGTGATGTTTTTGGATTTGGCTAAAGAATATAATGTAGAAAATCATTGCTGGTTTTTTCTACGTTGAATTAGGTGTGGAAAGTGAGGAGAAACTAACAGAAGTGAAACAAGAATTTGGTAAAACTTGTGACTGGATCAAGAAGCGCTTGGGTGACAAAGTTGCCAGTGTTCAAGTTTCTAATCGTTTGAGTGCTTCACCATGTGTTTTAGCAGCCGGAAAATTTGGTTGGTCGGCTAACATGGAGAGGTACATGTTTTCATTTAATTAATTAAAGTTCTTTTTTGTTTTGGGGGGGAGGGGGAGGGAGATAGGGTATAATTTCACATTTGTTCCAATCTCCTCAAATGACTTTTCTGTAGCTATTTGGTTAATCTCTTGTTACTTGCCAACATGAAAATGACATCTCTTGCAGGCTCATGAAGGCACATCATGCTGGTAATTCATCTCATGTTGACTTCATGAAAAGCCGGAGGGTGTTTGAGATTAATCCTGATCATCCTATCATCACGAGTTTGCATGTATGTCTGTAATGAATGATTGAACAGTTATCATATTCCAACTTGTTAATAGCATGCTTGGCTTAATGTTTATAGTTTCTCTTTGTTGATACAGGCTGCTTGCAAAAATGATTTAGAGAATGAAGATGCTCTTAGAGCAATTGATCTATTATATGATGCAGCACTTGTTTCCAGTGGATTTACTGTAAGTATCTATTGCTCTCTTGTCATGATTTCACATGGGCATTTTTTTTGGCTTGGTTTGCGGTTTTATATATTGTTGTGGGTGAAGTGAACGATTTATGAGCTCTTTGTTGATAACCTACTTGCCTGAATTTTTAGCATCTTATTCTTGATGGGCCAAAGTTTCATAGCTCTTTAGTATCGGATTATATGGGCTGTGTAAAAATGGCTCATCAAATCATGTCCCTTTTATTTATGTGAAATTGCACACAAGTTTTGCTACCAAGGGTCAATCGGAAACAATCACTTTGTTATCACTAAGTGTTGGGTTTCTTACAATCGACCCTTACACTTGCCTAGGTTGGAGCTACTAATGGCATTTAGGTAATGAAATTTTGTTTTATGGTGGACTATCTTGGTGGAGTCGCATCTAATTTAGGGAGAGAATGCAGACTTTATTTAGGTTGATATGTTTAGAAAGGGGAACTTCTCTTCCAGCTGACTGATCCTTAGATTAAGGGATTGTAATATAACATAGATTTCATATTTGATTACTATACATGTTGCTCAAGCTTTCCTTCTTTGTTGGGTTTGACAATTTTCCAAATGCCATCATCGCATTGTGTTTAGAACTAGTTACCACTTTGTCTCATTTGCAATCAAGGGTCGAACATGTCCATGATGCTAGAGGCATTTCCATCCTTTTTCTCTACTAATCAATTAGTCTCTTATTTGGATATCTACTTAAAAAGTGATATCTATGAATTATATCTCATAAAGGGAGTATTTCTCAACACAAATGTTTTGCCTGTATCTACAAATGTTAAAAATTGTTATGTTGTAGTTGTGTCATCTGCAATTTCAGTTTCTAGGCTCGTATGCTTTGATGTTAACAAATTTATGCAATTGTACAGCCTGATAACCCTGCACAGCTTGGTGGAAAGATCTATGAGATGATGGGCATGGCTCTATCAAACAAATGGGGATCCCCACTTGACGCACAACAAATTAGGCAACAGCCACAGACTCCAGAGACAGTTGAAGCCGAGATAGTTGAGACAGTTGAAGCCGGTACTCAAAAATGAAAAATAAAAACCATGTAGTTTTTGATACATGATTTGATGAAATAGCTTCAGTGGTACTATATACTATATATTTAAATAGTGTTCTAGTGTTGAACTTGTACTAGCCTAGTCCTACTTATTTTGATTTGAGCTGTTGGATCATTTTGGAACTGAAGGAGAAATGTTGCGTAAGAATTAAGATGTCAGCACGAAATACAAATGGTTGTGTTGGATTGGCCGAAGTCAATGATATTGTGAATGCAGTTATTTTTTGCCCTCTTGTCGTATGATTTTCATTTTTTATTCATGTAATTTATTTGAAAACATGATCCAATACCTAATTAAGCATATTTAAACTATATATTTTCAGAATTTAAAATTTGTTCTTTGAAGTTTTTCAGTGTCCTAGCCTATGTAGAAAGGCTTTAACAAAATAAGTCCATCCACTCCAATAAGTTTAATCTTTACGAAAATTTGAAAAAAATAAGCTTCTTAAAAAAAATACCTAAAATAAGCTTCGGAAAATTTTAATTTTCAAGATAAGAGTCTTAGTGTCCAAGCATGAGGTCAGGTATGTTCGTTGTTATTAACAGCGAATAAAGATTCTGGTCAAAATAGGTTGACATTCTTTGTTCATTAAGACAATGGCATAGCATTGGAAGACACCAAAAAATAAAACAAAGTTTGTTCGTTGTTATGCATTCCAACGCTATGCCTTTTGTTCGTTCTTCGTAACAGCGAACAAATTTTTTTTTTTCAGTTTCTTTGTTTGCTATTTGTAAAAGTGAACATACATAACCTCAGGCTCGAACAAGGAGGTGCTTATATTAAGAATTAAAATTTTCAAAGCTTATTTTGAGTCATTTTTTTCAGCTAGTCTTGGACGAGACGGCCTCAAAATGAGACCGTCAATTTGGGCCGGTCTAATTCGCGCGTGTAACAACCTGGGCATTTTTTTCATTTTCTGCACATTTTTCAATTTTAATTTTAAAGGTATCAATTTTTATCTTAAAGGTATTAATTTTCAAAATTAATATATTTAAAGTCAAAATTGATAAACATAACATTAAAATGTTGTTATGCAAGGTCCAAGTTTTTGTGATTTTTTTTTTATAATAAACAAGCTTTGGGAATTAAATTTTCCAATCTTTACTTAGAAAGATTTTTTAAAAAGTACGGCAATACCTTTGCTTGTAATGAGAATAACATTTTAGAATTTTGATTATGAGTAAAAGCTGACGGTGTATTTTTTCATTGTTAAGCTCTCATTAATGGTCTTAGAAGAAAAACACATAATCAGTTAAATAATTCAATGCATTAAATGTAAGTTTGAAATTATAACTTTTCTTATTGATTCTTTTTCTAGCTGATCAAAACAACAATTTAAAATTAAAATTAGTGTAACTGAACTTGATAATTATTAAAAAAAAAAAAAAAAACTTGATAAACATCGATTTAACAAAATTTGTAATATAACTGACCTAGAAATTTCTTTATATCTTATTCTATAATTATGAAGTTAATCATTGTCGAGAGCTTAGCTCTATAAATTAAGTTTACTATTATATTCTTTGTTCATAACAACTTACACAAGTGGTTGTTCTTCAAATTGCATAGTGAAGTCCATTTAAATGCCTTGGTTATTTGTAGGCGATTATTAAAGTTGGCCATAATTTTAATTGTGTAGCCACTTCTTATATAATGAACTTTCAACGTTGCTGGTTAATTTTCAAACCTTTACTCTCTAATATCTCTATAAAAACACTTACTGAACTAAAACAAGCTAAAATTAAATATTGAATTACAATGGCCAACGAAAATGAACATTAAAATCGAATTTAAAAAAAAAATGCTTGTGTTGAAATTTGACACATACTCTTTTGGCTATAACTTTTGATAGAAAATTCGCACAATTGCAATGTTTGCGTCATTAGCACTTAGACTTCAAAATCTTTCTAATGATATATTATATGCCAATTCCGATAACCGAGCGAGAAATGACAATCGTTTAAAATGTGTTTGTGCTAAAATTTAATACATGTTCAATCTTTGGACATAACTTTTTATAGAAAAATCGTACTAAGGCAAGGTTTGCGCAACCGGACCGCAGCATGGTCACGCGCGACTGGATGTTAAAAATCATTGTAAACTTTAAACGATCGTCATTTTCTTGCTCAATTGTCGGAATTAAGCACATAATATGTCGTTGGAAACTTCTTGAAGTCTATATTCCAATGACGCAAACCTTGCACTAATACAATATTTTCTATAAAAATTTGTGCCCAAAAGATTGAAAATGTATCAAATTCAACACAAGCAAACTTTAAACGATCGTCATTTCTGTTCGGTTATCGAAATTGAGCATATAATATATCATTGGAAAGATCTTGAAGTTTAGGTTCTAATGCCGCAAACATTGCAATTACGTGATTTTCCTATCAAAAGTCATAGCCAAAAGAGTGAACATGTATTAAATTTCAACACACAACATGTGACTAGATTTATTTTTCGAATTTAATTTTTTTTCTTTTTTAAAATTAATATTTTTAATTTTAATTTATTAGTAAATTTTTTTAGTAATAATAATAGTTGATTTTATAATTAAAAATAGATTTAAGGGCATTTTAGTAATTTCATTAGAAAAGGGTAGCGATACAATGCAAAAGGGTAACGACTTTTAAGGATTGTGTATTTCTAAGTCCTAATATAGTACCTTAAATGGATTGTAAGCAGGGTCGACCCTAGGTTTTTAGAGGCCCGAGGCGAAAAATTATTTAGGGTCCCCTAAACTATTGTATATATATATAAATATTCGAACTTTAGCACTAACTGAAAACTAAAATTTTTTAAAGGCCTTGAGCATAGATACGACTTGCACTAGTTTAAGGCCAATCCCAATTGTAAAGTCACAAATTCTTCTCCAAAAGCTCCATAACCTATTGCCCAATTTCATATCTTCAACTACAGACCAACAAAAACTCATTAGTACTTATTAGAGCTTTTACTTAATAATTTGTGACATGCAACCAAAATTCACCCCAAGACCCCAACGGAGACAATCAAAAGAAATTAATCATTGGAGATGTAATCATTTTTCCTAAAATAAATTAAAAATAACTTAGAATAATCCAATCTTTTACTGATTTTCTTAGAATAATCCATATATTTGATTAACATGAATAATAATAACTATAAGGAATGTTTGTTAAGAATGCACCAAAGGTAACCTCTTACCTATACATTAAGTCACTTTGCATAAAAAATAAAACAATAAATATAAAATAAATTATTAAAAAATCAAAAAATTTTAAAAAATAAAAAAAAATTGAGTAAGTTTATTTTTTGATTTTAACTTTTAATTTAAATAGTTTTGATTTTTGATTATATTTTCCTTTTTTTTGGAAAATTTAATTTTAAAAATCCCAACTTATGCTCGTTGTCTTTTAATAATTCCACCTTTCGATTATTTTTTAAAAATCCAACCTTTATACTGCGTGTTCTTTTAAAAATATGACATTTTGGTTCTTAATTTGTTTACTGCTGAATTTTGCAAGTAACTTTATGAGGTCAGTACTTTAAAAGAAAAACGCAGTATAAAGGTTGGATTTTTAAAAAATAATCGAAAGGTGGGATTTTTAAAAGACAACGAGCAAAAATTGGGATTTTTAAAATTAACTTTTCCTCTTTTTTTGTGTTTGACCTTCAAAAATGGTCACCATTTGCTATTTGGGCAACAATGTTCTTAGGTAAATGACCTTAAAATTCAGATTATTCATGGCTAATCAAAAGTTATGATTATTAAAGGAAAATGAATAAAATGTTGGATTATTCTTGGTAAATTTTCCTAAAATAAATAAATAACGATCATACTTTAATTAAAAAATTCGCTTGCAACTTCAATGTTGACCCGATCAATATTAGCCCATAACTGACTAATGCTCGAAAAGTAAAGCCCCAACTAAACTACATTACCTAAATAAACTGAACCAGTTATTGCTCAATGACAACTCGAGCTTGATTGCAGTCACTCGAATCTCACGCAGCGCTGAACCGATGCAAACCTTATAACTCAAAATAACTGAATTTAAACAAGAGTGTTACTAAAGTTCGCCACCCCTTTTCATTTTATCGCCATCCCCCCTTGAAATTACGTATTTGCCCCTGAAGTTTAAAAAATTACAAAATTGCCACAGACTTAAAAATTAATTAATAAATGTAAATCACACTTAATAACACTATTAACACTTTAATTCGGAAGATTTGTCTATATATATCGAATTCTCAAACGCGTATGAAGTACGAATTCAAACACAGTACAATTTCTCTAAAAACTCTTAAACAAGCTGTTACCTGTAATCGGTTAACTATGGCTAACGAAAGCGACTACGAATCGGATGCGGTACGTAAATTTTTCGATTTGAATCCTTGGAAATTTACAAAAAAAAAAAATAAATCGCACAAAACTAGGCGACTGGAAATGGTTCAGTCGCACAAAACTAGGCGACTGAACCGTGGTCCAGTCGCCCAGTTTTGTGCGACTGAATCATGGTCCAGTCGCCCAGTTTTGTGCGACTGGACCATAGTTCAGTCGCCTAATTTTCTGCAATTTATTTATTTATTTATTTTTAAAATTTATTTATTTACGTAAATTTATTATTATTATTATTATTATTATTATTATTATTATTATTATTATTATTGTCGTCATTATTAATTTTACTTTTCATAATTTTTTTATTATTCTTATTAATATTATTATTATTATTGTTGTCATTATTATTATTATTATTATTATTATTATTATTATTATTATTATTATTATTATTATTATTATTATTATTATTATTAGTAGTATTATTATTATTATTATGTTTTTTTATTAATTCTTTTTTTAGTATTAGTATTTTTATTAATTTTTGATATAATTATTATTTAAATTTTCGTCATTAACGTAATTAATTTATATTATTTTGATTTCAAATTTACAGGAGTTTGAAAACTTTGGAGACAACGTAGACTACTCCGGTAGCTTTGTTACGGATAGGGAATTTATTTCCGTAAATGAGTTACATAGTTGGGCCGATGCGATAGCAATAACAATTGGTTTTCAATTTACACGTGCTTCTTATAAAAAGAAAGAAGGACGTTCTAGAGTTAGTGTCTATTTAAGATGTCACCGTTTTGGTAATATTAGGGGTGATGTACATAATCTAGATAATGTTGCCCGACCTGGTTCTAAAAGTAGAAGTTGCGGGTGTAAATTTTTGATTGTAGGAAGTAGTCGTAAACCAGGAGAAAAACCTTGGACGGTAAGGGTGTGTCCTGGTGAAAAAGGAAAACATAACCACCCGTTCTTAGTGTACAGAGATGGTCATGTAAGGGCGAATAGGATTAATGTAGATATTCGGGAGCACATACGACAGCTTAGTGCAACCGAAATGCAACCGACCTTTATTATGAATTCTATTAGAGATAATTTTCCTGGTTTTTATGCTAGTATGAATCAGATATATAATAATTTTCCTGCTGATCGACGTTCACGGCTAGTATCGGGTGAGGTCGCATGCCAATTCTGGTCTTATCCGTCAGCAAGGTAGAGCCGACGATAGCCATGTAGTACGCTGTCGTCTGGGTATCCATGGCCTGCGACCTATTAATAATAAATGAACATAATCAAACATTACGTTACATTAACCAGATGAACAAAAAACAATATTAATTTTCTAAATTGACAATATTCATAAAATAATAACAACATTAACAAAAATAATAACAATAATAATACAAATAATAACAATAATCATAACACTAATAACAAAAAAAATAATTATAAATAAAATTAAAGGATAATGTAATAACAATAATAATAATAACAACCACTATAATAATAAAAATAATAAGAATAACAGTAATAATAATAATACTAATAATAACAATAATAATATAAATAAAGATAATAATAATTATTCTAAAAAACAAAATAATAAAAAATAAAAAATGAAAAAAATAAAAAAATAAAAAATAAAAAACCAAACAACACCAATAATAAAAATAATTTTCAACACAACATACAAAGTTTATTAATAATAATAATATTAATTATAATAAACATATTTAAAATAATAAATTAATAATTAAAAGAAAAATAATTATTTAATAATAGAAATAATAACAATCACAAAAAAATAAAAAAATTATTAATAATATCAGTAATAATAATAATAATAACAACAATAATAAAATTAAAAATAACAATAATAATTATCAAAAACAAACAAAAAAAAAATTAAATGAATCGCCCAGATCTGAGCGATTGGACCCCGGTTCAATCGCCACATTTTTGTCGATTGAACCGGGGTCCAATCACCCAGATTTGAGCGATTCATTTTACTTTTTTTTTAAAATTCAAATAATTTACATTCGAAAAATAGAAAAAAAAAAACCACAACAATAACAATGATAATAATAAAAATATAAAAAAGTTATTAAAAATAAAAATAATAATAATAATTATAACAAAGATATTTACATTATTAAATTAAAAATCAAAACATAAAAATATGAGAAATTTGCAAAGAAACACCTTTTAAAACCCCTTTTTTGTAAAGAAACACCTTTTATAATTTTTTTTGTAAAAAAACACCTTTTAAGAGACTTTTTTTTAAAATAGACACCTTAATTCAATTTCCGGTGGCTTTTGTGTAATTTCCGGCGTTGACTATGCCTGTTGACCTCCAAAAATTTAAAAAGATTAATTTTTTTATACTTTTTTATTTTTATTATTATTATTTATTTATTTTATTATTATTATTATTATTATTATTATTATTATTATTATTATTATTATTATTATAATTATTATTTTATTTTTTTTTTAAATTTTTTTTTATTATTATATTTATTATTATTATTATTATTATTATTATTATTATTATTATTATTATTATTATTATTATTGTTATTATTATTATTATTGTTATTTTATTCTTTTTTACTTATTATTATTATTATTATTATTATTATTATTATTATTATTATTATTATTAATTTTAAATTTTTTTTAAATAATAATAAAAATAAAAATACAAAAAATAATATTAATAAGAAAAATAAAAATAAAAATAAAAACAAAAATAAAAAAAATTTTAAAAAAAAATTAATAATAATAATAATAATAATAATAATAATAATAATAATAATAATAATAATAATAATAATAATAATAATAATAATAATAAAAAGTAAAAAAAATATAAAATAACAATAATAATAATAATAAAAAAATAAAAAAAATAATAATAATAAAAATAAAATTAAAAATAAAATTTTTTTTAAAAAATAACTATAATAATGAAAATTTTTTTAAAAAAATGAATAATAATAATAATAATAATAATAATAATAATAATAATAATAATAATAATATTAATAATAATAATAATAATAACAAAAATTAAAAAAAAAATAAAAATAATAATAAAAATAAAAAAATATATAAAAAAAAATTAATCTTTTTAAATTTTTGGAGGTCAACAGGCATAGTCAATGCTGGAAATTACACAAAAGCCACCGAAAATTGAATTAAGGTGTCTATTTTAAAAAAAAATCTCTTAAAAGGTGTTTTTTTACAAAAAAATTATAAAAGGTGTTTATTTACAAAAAAGGGGTTTTAAAAAGTGTTTCTTTGCAAATTTCTCTAAAAATATATTTAATAATAAAATAATAATTATCACAACAAC
Organism: Amaranthus tricolor; assembly: GCF_026212465.1. NCBI lineage: Eukaryota > Viridiplantae > Streptophyta > Magnoliopsida > Caryophyllales > Amaranthaceae > Amaranthus > Amaranthus tricolor. Next base: position 9,608,242 of record NC_080048.1, read on the forward strand.
AATAATAAAATCATTAAAATAACAGTAATAAAAAAAATAATAATAATAATAATATAATTAAAATTTATAATAATTATACAAAAACAAACGAAAAAAAATTGAATCACCCAGATTTGGGCGATTGGACACCGATTCAATCGCCATTTTTGGGCGATTGAACCGGGGTCCAATTGCCCAGATCTGGGCGGTTCAACTTTAATTTTTTTTTTTTGGTTTGTAAATTTAAATTAATTACATTCGAAAAAAATAACCTCGATTAATTGTTTGCGGGTTGAACTTAGTTTTTTCTCCAATAATTTGCTTTTGTAAGTTGGTTTTTAAGTGTGACAAGAAAAATTTTAGTGAGGATGTGGTATATATGTGAAATTTTAAGTTCAATGACAAAATCGTAATTTTTTGATAATGTAAGGGCAAATACGTAATTTTTTTAGGAGATAGCGATAAAATAAAAGGGGTGGCAAAATTTAAGGGTTAGTTTTAAACAACTCGTAACAAACAGATATTACCTGAATTTGACCCTTCATGCCACACATCTGAAAAGTATCTAGATTTGAAATAATGACACCCGTTTAAAATTGACGGTTACAGGTCAATCCAGACAAAAAAATCGTCCATTTTCAACGCGCTTACTTTTGCAGCTGCCGGCAACGGTTACTTTTTCTCACTCTTCATCCTTTCTTCTTTCGTCAATGGTGTGACCGTGTGACCTGCTATTCCAATCCTCTCCCTTCTTTTAATAATCGCCGTGTTGAGGCTTCCAATTTTCTGGTTCTATCTCTCCTGGTAAATTTCACTCCATCTTTCTTCCTATTTCATGTCCTTCAATCAGTTGTAATTCTACTTAAACTCAACAAATTTTCAAAAGTCCGCTCCTCTTTACGTTGTTCTTGTATTCATATTTTCGATCTGTCTAATTTTATTGTTTTACGTATGTGCTTGATTGAGCTATTGATGATTTTCTGTTCGAACTCAAGTATGATTTATAGAAACGTGAATGTGAAAACTTGACAATTTCAACATTTTTTTACCTCTTTTTTTTATGGAAATTCATTGAATTGGTGTTTAGTCAACTGTTAATCTTTGTTGTTCAGCTTAGGGTTTGAGTGAGTCCATAATCAAGGTTATTATTATATATTTTGTTATTTTTCTTTTTTTTTTAAAAAAAAAATTATGTGATTGTATAGTTTCTTCAATTGAAAACAGGAGCTAGTTTACTTTCTGTTGTTGTATTTTTTGACTTTAATTTTATTAATCAAACTTATAAATAAAGTTATTGTTGAAATTAGTGTGACTTGATTGCACATTTGTGGTGTGCATTCATGTGTGACTCTTGGTTTGTAGAATCCAAAAGGTGTAATTATTTGGAGAGTATTCATGAGGAATTATGAGTGCTAATGAAGATTAATGAAGAAGTAGAAAGGATTTGATTTATGGTAGCTCGATCAGAATTCTGACAGAGGAAGCAGAGAGGTCGCTCAACCTACCCGCTCGACCGAGCGAGTCATATTGGTAGGTCGAACGGTCAGACAGAATGCTCCAGAATGTAGCTGATGCTCGCTCGACCGAGCGAGCTCCCTGTTCCGGTCGAGCGGATCCTCTGATGTGCATGGGATGCTGTTTTTTCGACCTTTCAAGTCGTTGGAGTTATTTCATATTATTCATTACCCTATATTAATATTGTATTCAAGAGAGCTATTAATATTCTTGTATCTAGTACTATATATAGAGCTTTCATATTCACATTGTAATCATCCACAAAATACACCCCAAGCCAAACACTAGCCTATATCTCTTCTCTATTGTAATTCTCCATATTTGAGAGTTCTTTGAACTCCTTTGATAATATAAGAGATACTACACACCGGAGGACGTAGCCTTAGTTGGGTGAACCTCGTTAAATCTTTGTGTCATTTTTATTGCTTTATTTTCTCCTACAAACATCGATATTATTGATAGCGTAATTTGTTTGTTACAAAACCTCATACACTCGATCTTGGCAATATTGGAGTTTGAAACACATTGTTCTAACTCTAATACATCGTCGTTTTCAATTGGTATCAGAGCCAAGTTGTTGTTATCATGTTTTAGAGGTTATATTGGTGCAACATGGCTACAATGAAACTTGATATTGAGAAGTTTGATAGGAGTGTGAACTTTGGCTTATGGCAAGTCAAAATGAAAGCAATTTTGATACAAAATGGAGTGCACAAAGCACTAGATGGTGTGGAGAAGAGACCCGAAGGCATAAGTGAGGCTAAGTGGGAAGAAATGGATGCGAAGGCTCTTTCCGCCATACAACTTTGTCTCTCTAATGAAGTTTTGAGAGAAGTCGTAAAGGAGGAAACTTCAAAAGGCATTTGGGAAAAATTGGAATCACTCTATATGGAAAAGAGTGTTACCAATCGACTTTTGTTAAAGAGTCGTTTGTATGATCTCAGATTGCAAGAAGAGAAGCCCATGAAACCGCACCTTGATGAATTTTACTCAATAATTATGGACTTGCAAAATATTGATGTAAAAGTGGATGATGAGGATTTGGCTATTCTATTGTTAGTTTCACTACCACACTCATATAAGCATTTTAGGGAAACCTTGTTGTATGGAAGAGACACTTTGAGTAGTGAGGATGTTAGAAAGGCCTTGACTCAAAAGGACCTTATTGATTCTCAATTTGCTCAAAAGGAGTCAAGAGTTTCCAATGATGCTTTATTTGGTAAAGAGTCGAGTAGGAACAAAAGGAGCATGACTTGCAACTTTTGTAAGAAGAAAGGCCACCTCAAGAAAGATTGTTGGAAGTTAAAAGCTAAACAATCCAATAAAAGCAAGTCCGCAAAAGCTAGCTCCGCCGAAGCTAGCTATGTTGAAGATGAGATATATGATGTTGATGCTTTTGTCGTTACTAGTGAATATAAGGGTGGTGATTCTTGGATTTTGGATTCGGAATGTTCTAGACACATAACTTTTAGCTCTAGGTTCTTCTCAACTTATCAAAAGGTTGATGGAAGAAAAGTCACAATGGGCAATGAGGCTAGTTGTCCGATAGTTGGTATTGGAGATGTTAAAATTGGCATGTTTGATGGTGTTGTAAGAACATTGACCGGAGTCCTTCATGTTCCAGGTATGAATAAAAACATAATTTCCCTTAGTATTCTAGATAAAGAAGGTTTTAGGTGCATTGGTGAAGGTGGAGTTTTGAAGATTGGCAAGGGTCCTAATTTGTTCTTGAAAGGATCCATTAATGATGGCTTGTATATGCTTTTGGGATCAACCTTAATCAGTTCGGCTTGTGTGTCCACTACTTCAACCGAGCATGAAAATGAAATTGATACTTCTTTTAATGATAGTTTGAGAATAATTTCAACATATCCCAATGAGTCTATGGGATGTAATGGACTTGATTGGTAATTAAATTTCATACTCTTGTGAGCCCTTTGAGGGCATGTTTAGTGCATGTGCTATGTTTATGCACATGTTTTGTTTTTTGAGTATGATGTTGTGTAAATTGTTATATTATGTTGGAGTGAATTAGAGAATTCCATTAACTTAGGTGAACTCAAGTCAAGGTGGAGATTGTTGTGATTAGTGTGACTTGAGTGCACATTTGGTGTGTGCATTCATGTGTGACTCTTGGTTTGTGGAATCCAAAAGGGTATAATTATTTGGAGAGTATTCATGAGGAATTATGGGTGTTAATGAAGATTAATGAAGAAGTAGAAAGGATTTGATTTATGGTAGCTCGATCAAAATTCTGACAGAAGAAGCAGAGAGGTCGCTCGACCTACCCGCTCGACCGAGCGAGTCATATTGGTAGGTCGAGCGGTCAGACAGAATGCTCCAGAATGTAGCTGATGCTCGCTCGACCGAGCGAGCTCCCTGTTCCGGTCGAGCGGATCCTCTGATGTGCATGGGATGCTGTTTTTTCGACCTTTCAAGTCGTTGGAGTTATTTCATATTATTCATTACCCTATATTAATATTGTATTCAAGAGAGCTATTGATATTCTTGTATCTAGTACTATATATAGAGCTTTCATATTCACATTGTAATCATCCACAAAATACACCCCAAGCCAAACACTAGCCTATATCTCTTCTCTATTGTAATTCTCCATATTTAAGAGTTCTTTGAACTCCTTTGATAATATAAGAGATACTACACACCGGAGGACGTAGCCTTAGTTGGGTGAACCTCGTTAAATCTTTGTGTCATTTTTATTGCTTTATTTTCTCCTAAAAACATCGATATTATTGATAGCATAATTTGTTTGTCACAAAACCTCATACACTCGATCTTGGCAATATTGGAGTTTGAAACACATTGTTCTAACTCTAATACATCGTCGTTTTCAGTTATAAATAAGTAGTGATAAAAACATGACAAGTTCAAATCGTGGCTTAACATACGCCATATGCGAACTTCATCATCAGGACTCACCATATAACGAATATAGTAACGAGAAGATTTTGTATGTAACTTGATATAAATTCTAGGTGAGACTCTCTTCTTAAAACATTATTTTCTCTCTATTACGGTGCCGGAAATATGTTTTGAGATACAAAGAATTTCATTAAATTCCTAGTACAAGGATATTAGAACGACATGAGAAAAATTCAATAGAAGAAGAAACGGAAATTTACAATCGAGGATTGTAAGTTCTCTATGTAAAGTGCTACTGAGGAGAAGAATTCAGAAAATGCATGTATTTCTCATGTATATTTCATGTATATCTCTTGTAAGAAATAACTTACACATATCTTCTATATTTATAGAAGAACATACAACCATTCATGAAGTAATATGTCACTTCATAAACCGCAACATCGTGCTAGGAATCAAGGTGTTACAAACAGAAGAAAAGAAAGGAAGAATGATTCAGAGAATGTGGATTGCTATTATCACACAGTGATTGAGTATTACAAAACCCTTCTTTCGAGAGGAAGGTGCTCTCCCAGTGACACTATGTGTTTAATAAAAATTGCCTGCCTTCCCTTCTACCCCATTCTCTTATTATATAGCAGATCCATAACAAACTTTCTCAAGTATGCTCTTAACAAGGTAGCTAGGCTAACAAACTCTTAACAAACTTTCTTCTAGATTTACTATATTACCCTCTACCCTCAAAACTGTAATTATCTCCCCGGTTAGCAACAATTGATAGCTTCAACCATCTTCTAGTGACTTCTTCTTGGGCCTTCTAGCATAAGTGAAACGGATATCTGTTTTGGGCTGGTTTTTTGCACATCGATTCACGAATCAATGTCAATCATAAATCAATCCATCCCAATATATTCAGTTAATATAACCATATTAACCGTAGGTAGTTATAGCATAACTAACAAAACCGAATAAAATGAACATTGCAAAAACCAGCGCGGAAGTCGGGACCAGTGAAAAACTTCGCGACCAGTGAAGAAAGTCGCGACCTGCAAATTGTGTTTTTTTCCAAAACAGAAACTTTGCTTTGAAAACTCGCGACTTGCAAGCCTTTTCGCGATCCGTGAAAAACACTTTCCACAAAATTAGTAACTTTGCAATTTTGGGATATTTCCAATTAATTATTTATTTAAGTAATTTATTTGATTTAAATAATATATTATTTCCGATAACTATTTTACGCTTTAAATGACAACATCTGTTCTGCGAATGATTTATCAGCAAACGTTGCCGAACTGCCAGATGATTATCAATTGAGAGGGGGTGAATCCTGCAGTGAACTGTTTTTAGTGCGCATTTGTCTGCTCTTGTGATGGACCCTAGGTTAGGACAGAATCAGGGCTGGGAATCACCAATTGAGAGTGCGAGTTCACGCGATACGTCACCTACAGCTGATGGAATTGTGGTGAAGAAACGAGAGAATGAAAGGACTGATAATGATTGTTTCGAGCAATCAGTTGTTCGAAAGATTTTTACTGGAGAAAAAGTTACGTTCCGCAATATAGCAGAAGAAAGAATTGATGTTATATCAGAAAAAATGCAAATTCTTCCGGAGGAATACCTTGATGAGTTGAAAAATGGGTTGCGAGTTGTTCTCGAGGGAAATGGTGGCTCACAACAGAGGGAGGAATATTTGAGTTTACAAAAACTTGTTCAGAGTAGGTCGGATTTAACCCCGAAGAGTTTGCTTAGAGCTCATCGTGTGCAACTCGAAGTTCTTGTTGCTATGAAGATGGGGATTCAGGCTTTCTTACATCCGAATGTATGTCTATCTCAAACTTCTCTTATTGAGATTTTTTCCTACAAGAAATGTAGAAACATAGCATGCCAAAACCAGCTTCCTGTAGATGACTGTAGCTGTGGAGTATGCACTAACAAAAGTGGTTTCTGTAATGTTTGTATGTGTGTAATATGTAGCAAGTTTGATTTTGAAGTTAATACCTGCCGATGGATTGGTTGTGACCTATGTTCACACTGGACCCATACAGATTGTGCAATTCGTGATGGGTTGATCTGTATGGGTGCTTCTAGAGTTGGCGTAGGACAGCCAGAGATGCTGTTTAGCTGTCGGGCTTGTAATAGGACCTCTGAACTTTTAGGTTGGGTTAAAGATGTGTTTCAGCATTGTTCACCCTCATGGAACCGGTCTGCCCTTCTAACAGAACTTGACATAGTTGGCCGTATCTTCCGTGGAAGTGAAGATGTCAAAGGCAGGAAGCTATTTTGGAAGTGTGACGAGCTAATAGAAAAGATGAAAAGTGGACTAGCTGTGACTACAGCTTGCAGAGCAATATTGATGTTCTTTCAAGGTACAATTTTATTTTAATTACAATTATATCTTATCCTCTAATTGGAAATTGGACAATGAACATGGATGACAAAATCATTCTGAGGGTTGTATTTTCTTAAATTTTGATATTTTTTTATAATTAGGATGAAAGCAGTTTTTGAAATGGTATATTTCGATTTGCTTCTTTGATGGATGGTCAATGATGCTGACCTTTATTCTTGTTTATTCATTGTTTTGAATTGTGCCTTAAATTAGAATATTAATTGCCATTTACTAGAACTTTAATTCAACATTTTAAGGTTGAAAGTCTAAAAAAGATTTTTTTTTTCTCTAACTAGCTAGAGTACTAGACTACAAGAGTTGGGTCATAAAGGTAAGCATATTGATATTGTTGGAACTACTTGAATCGCTTTGTAATTTTATTGCGCAAGATATAAAGAACTCTAATCCATTCTAGTAAAAAAACCATAAATCATATGCATGACCAAATAAATGATTCATTTGCACCCTTTTTTCAAGAATTTGAGGCGGACCCATCTAGAAACAATGGAGTAGGGAAAGGTGGAAGACTATTAGCACCACAGGAGGCCTGCAAACAGATTGCAGAAGTGGTGCAGGAAGCTATAAGGAAAATGGAAATGGTTGCAGATGAAAAACTCCGAATGCTGAGAAAAGGTCGCCTGGCTCTTGAGACTTGTGACCGTGAGCTGGAAGACAAAGCTAGGGAATTGGCAGAGCTGAAGCTTGAAAGACAAAGGAGAAAGCAGCAGGTTGATGAGCTTGAGAGCATTGTGAAACTTAAACAGGCTGAAGTGGACATGTTCCAGCTCAAGGCTGACGAAACAAGACGAGAAGCTGAGATGCTTAAGAAAATTGCTCTGGCTAAATCAGACAAATCGGAAGAAGAATATCGCAGTAGTTACCTAAAACTTAAACTGAGCGAAGCAGAGGCAGAAAAGCAATATCTATTCCAAAAAATGAAGGTTCAAGAGAGTTCTCGTGTGCTGCACGCGAATGATGGGAATGATTCAGCACAGGTTTTTTCAAATGCACTGAAAAATTTCTACTCCAGTGCTGATTGCCAGACAAGTGAGAGGAATTCTGGCAGAAAGAATTCGTGAAATGTGATATCAAATACTATCTCTACTAATGGTCGAGAATTCATGTCTATGTCTTCCTAAGTTGGAATTGAAGGTACGGACTCATTCTCCGTTGCGATTCTAGCGCAGTTCTAAAGTAGAATGTGAATGTATTATCTTGTATGCTTTCTCATAATGTATATAATTTATGTGTTTTCTTGGATATGAAGTGTATTTGCTGGGTGCAATTAAGATACTGGTTTATTGTATAATTTGTTGTGAATTTGTACATGTACGTGCACTTCCTGATGCTTGTATGATATGCTAAATGAGCAGTGTAGAAAAGGTAAATATTTTGCCATAACGGAGTAACTCCAGTAACAAAAAGAAGTTGAATTGTGTTTTTGATTTTTTTTTTAATTTTTTTACAAACACTAATACATTTTGAAAGTACTAAAATGAACAGTAAGATATATACGGACAGCGCAAATAAGTAATAAAAATACGTAAATAAACATAAGAGTTACTTACATATGTGGAAAGATATCCTATTAGCCCGAGCTCAAACTCAATACAACTTAGAGCATCAATAATGATGACTCTTTTATAGGTCATATGACCAAATCATAGCAAAAATGCTTATAATAATGACCTAATAATAGATGGGTTGGGGAAAATATTGGGCATTTGGGTTAATGGGTGACCCGTTCATGTGAACGGTCACCCCTTTTTTTTTTTAAAAAAATTGCCACGTGTCGCTTTCTGATTGGACGGGGAAATATGCCAGATTGTTGCCTGACACACGGCCTGCTGCGGACACCACTTGTCGCCCTTTGATAGGCTGTTAAAAATAGTCGTTAATTGTAATTAACGGCTATTTTCGCATTAAATTAATTTTTTTAAAAAAATTTATACCAACGGTCATATTTTTTCGAGATTTATAAAATGAGACCCATATTGATATTTTTCGACATAATTTTATATTTACATATTTTCTTCTTATTTTCCTACTTTTTTTGTTAAAAAAAATTACAAAATAATCATTTCCAAAATCCCCAAAAAAAAATATGGATTCAAAACAAGAATGATGTTGAAGATCGACACATTTATGCTTAAAAGATGACTTGGTTAAAATATATGGCAAAAGTTTGGAAGGAACTGCAATTAATGTATCATTTAAAATTTTAGTTTTTTAATTTGTGTATTTATTTTATGTATGCGCATTGTAATCTTTATTTGAAGTTAACGAATTTTCCTTAATTATTATTGATGTCTACATTTATATTTATTAGAAAATATTATTTTTATTAAAAAATTAATTTTTTTAATTATAAAATAGTAGATCTATTTTAATCAAATAAAAAATTATATTAACTTTGTATATGAAAATATTATTATAAAAATTAAAGATAAATGTTAGATAAATTAAGGGAGAGAAATTCTGGTGGGGTAGAAAAAAATAAGAAAGAGAGGATGATGACCTTTAAAAAGAGGTCATTGTTAATAAAATTAGGTTGAAAAATGAACTTTTAGGAAAGAAAAAAGTTGTAAAATAGTAAAATGATGTTTTTTTTAGATCATGAGTAAGGATGCTCTTAGAAAAAAAAAATTTAAAGCTAACTCTAGTTTGTATTAGATATAAAAGATGATTACAAATTAAAAGTCTATCAAAAGGAATAGTAAGATATATATGCAAAAAGAAGCAATGAAAATAGGAAATAAACAAAAGAGATACACACATGGAAAGATATTCTACTAGCCTATAACTCTGAGCTCAAACTCAATACAACACTCGTAATTCTAACTCTAGTAATAAACTCAATAAAGCTAACTCTAGCTTGGATTAGAAACAAAAGATGATTACAATTTGAAAGTGTATCAAAAATGAATAGTAAGAAAGAGAAATGCAAAAAGAAGCAATGAAAATAAGAAGATAAATAAACAAAAGAGATAGTCACGTATGAAAAGATATTCTTTTAACCCATAACTCGAGCTCAAACTCAATACAAATCATAATTCTAACTCTAGAAATAAACTCTCTAAAGCTAGCTAACTCTAGGTTGGACTAGAAACAATAGATGATTATAATTTCAAAGTCTATCAAAATGAAAAGTAAAATATTCAAATTTGGAAAGATATTCTACTAGTCCATATAAACAAAAAAATCATGACTAATACACTTGAAATTCACTTCTACTAATTTCAGGTTTCAACCCAATACAACACTCGTAGATTTAATATTGGGATTAAAGTCTATAAAGCTAACTCTAGCTTGCACGAGTACAGTCCAAAATAAAATATACAAATTAAATGTCTATTAAATGAATTTTAATTAGAATAAGTTTTCTTCTAAAGAGAGTTCTCATAAAGGTTCTTTGAGTATGTTGAGACTTAAAACTTAATGCTCAAAAATATCTTTGAAACCTTTCCACTTTAATTTGTATATATTTTTATTTTGAGATGACTTTGTATATTTTGTAAGTTGACACTTTAATGCTTAAATATCTCGTTTAATGCCTTGATCACCACTTTGTCCAATACCTTATAACTTTGATGACGTAAGTTCAACGAATCAATGTATGTGGTTAATGAGTAGTAATTCCACTTTTTGAGCATTTCTGAGCATTATGGTAGTTCTTGCCCAAACGATTAACCATGCATGGAATGAATTATTAACAACAAACTATTTCAAAATTTATCTTTTATTGTAGCAACACACTTCTTTCTAATTAACCCTTGTTATATTCGTTTGAATCTACATAACAATCACAAATAAATACATAAGAACTTGAAGAACGTGCAATAAAACATTACATATTTACATAACAATCACAAATAAATATGTAAGAACTTCTAGAACGTACAATAAAACATTGGAAGCAAATGTTAGGCATAATTTGTCCCACATGGATGGATTAAAGATGGTGGCACACTTTATAAGTCTTTAGAGTCATTCTTCTCATTGTCATATGGCTTTTGGATGGTATCTATTTGGCTGTACATCTTTTATTTTCAAATTATATGATGGCATTGACGATAAGTCCAGCTCAACTTCACATGGTATCAAAGCCGAAGGTTCGATTAAAAATTAAATGGTAGGTACCAAAAGAATGACGTTTTTTTCCCTTATTGATTGATTACTTTTACATCCGAACTTGACGGAGGTTTGCATGTGAGGGAGTGTTGGAATTGTATGTCCCACATCGATAAAGATGGTTTATAAGTCATTGGAGCCCTTCCTCTCATTCCCTTGATGATATCTTTTTAGCTTATAAAGTGTGTACATTTTTTGTTTTTCAATTATATTCTGACTATAAATCCAACTTACTTCACATTTTTTTAAACACTATTTTTATTTCATACTTAAACTTTATGTACAATAAAAGCTCTTTTATATATCATAATCAACTGCAAAAGAATATGTTGGCTTTTAGCTTTTTACACACCACCATCAAAAAATAATTTGTGCAATAAGTCCTGTCTCGTCTGCTTTTGATGATGACAATCCAACTTGCTCTTTTGCATAAAAAAACTACGCCCACATTATTTTTATTTTTGAAAGTGAATTTAATATTTTTAATCTTATTCATATTGTTAATTCTTTTAATTTCATTTACACGATTATATTTCTCTTTTCATTTATTATAAAATATTTACATTTTCTTTAAAACACGTATTCTAAATTAAAAAAATAGAGGGGGTATGATATTCAGGAAACAATAACATATATCTAATTATGAAGCACATAAACACCTATACACCTTAGGATCAAACCATTTACTTTATTCAACTAAGCCTAAAAGACTTGAAGGCTACGACTACTAAAGAGAAAACTTTATAAGTGTTGGGATTCCATAGATGCGTAATAAGCGGAATTTCAGAAAACACTTCCCTAACATCTATTTCAAGATCATAAACATAATCAGACACATGAATCATATAAAAGAATTAGTCTATATTACCTTTGTAGCGTGAAATCCACAAGAATTAACGCGGTAAGATAATCTGGAGAGCCTTAAACATTGCTTCTCTATTCAGTCTACCAGATTCAATTGAATACCAACGTCTGCTAGAACGGAAGAGATTGTTTCTGTTGCTTTTTCTGGTTTTTAATCTCTGTTAGAATGATGGAGAGTGAGAGATTAAAATAAAATACTTTTAATACTCACACCCATCATCCCATGTTTTCCACTACCAACATTATATCCATATATAATACTAGTAACCTAGGTCAAAAGAAACTGATTCTTTTGTTAACCTAATTGGATCACAAACCCATACTCTTACTGGCCTGAGTCATCTATTGTTCAATTGATTCGTTTGTAAGACCTTATAGGATTAATTATATTAGTTGTGGTCCAATTATTATTGACCCACCAATTATATTTATTCTCTAGCAAGTAAATATAATTACTAATAATAATTAACTTTATTATCTTTATAAATATCCTATATATTTATATATTTAGTAATTGTCGGAAATGTCTAATGACATATTCCTTCAAAAAGATCTCATAAAATCAAATCGATGCAAAAAAAAAAAAAATGTAATGTTTCCTTTGATAACTTGGTTGGATCAAAACGCGTTCCTTGACGACAGTACTAAAGGCAAATAACATAAAAAGCTATTTAGTTTAATAATTTCAAAACAAAAAACATAAAAAAGATATTGATGGAATCCTTAAATAAACATGTCGTTGTGCTTGGATTTATGTTGCATTTCTAAAACATGTTTCTTGTTAATCTTGATTGGACCTGCAACTTGGACTTGGGAATTATTTTGCAATTATTCGTACTATTTTATGCTCATTTATTAGGTGCGTTTATTTTAGAAGATTTAATTTACTCATTTTGACTATTCATGTTGATTTTGAGTGGTTTTAATTAATTTACAATATGTTTTAATAGTAATTTTGGAGGAAAAAAAAGAAATGAAAAGAAGGGGAAGGGAGGGAAGGTAAAGGAAGGGAAGAAAAATAAAAGTGAATAAAGTTTGTTTATTTAGAGGAAAGGGATGAGAAAGAAAGGAAGTTTTGAGTTTTCCTTCAAATCTTTTCAACTTTAAAAAGATTGATACTTTAGCAAAAAAGACAAATCTTTATTAAGACCGTCTTATCGTAAGACGACTCAATATTGGTTGACCCAATATTTACTTTAAAAAAACTGGAAAAAAAACTGTTTTTAATTTGCTTAATCAGTTGTTTTTAAAAAAATACTAATTGAGTTGCTTGTATGGGGCCATCTCACGGTGAGATGGTTTCATACAAGACTTGCTGAGTGAAAAAACATACATCGAATCCCTCTAAATTATTTTCCTCCAAATCCCTTCCTTCCATTTTACTCCCTCCGATCTTTTAATTTAGTCCCATTTCCTTATTTGGCAAAACCTTTGAATTAGTCCCATTTCTATTTTTGGCAATCCTTTTTTACTTAAATACCCTTAGTTCACACACGTAATTACGAATTTACCCCCATAAACCCTTAAATACCCTTACTTAAAAATACCCAACTACCACCTTTTACATGGACCCCACACAATCTTTAATATGCGTGCCCAAGGAAATGGAACTAAATTAAAAGATCGGAGGGAGTATTATCCATATAACGATTCTCTTATCCCTCCAAATTCCTCCCCTTCCTTTTCCTCTATTTCTTTCCATCCAAACACTCTTAAACATATTGTGGATTTAATGGTGATAGAATTTCCAAAGGAGATTTTAGCTTAGTTGAATGAGTTTGATAAAAAGAGGAGCAACAGAGTTAAAAATTGTTCATTGTGCAAAAGTTTTGAGTTGAAACTTGATACTTTCGACCATAATTTTTGATAGAAAAATTGTATTAAGGCAAGATTGGTGACGTTGGGAACTAGACTTCAAAGGCTTCGATTTATTTATATGTCTAATTTTGACAAATTCAGCAAGAAATAGTGGCTATTTAAGAGACAACTCGTTGCAAGTTACTAGATGCAATCTTTCATAAGAAAAAAGCGACAACTCGTCGCTTTTATCCGACAAAAAGTGACGACTAGTCGTAAATCACTAGAAAATGTTTTCTTCAAGTATAAAAAAACCCAATCCTCAAACATCGCCACCTTTTTCATTTTATCGCCACCCCCTCCAAATGAAATTACGAATTTGCCCCTGAATTTAAAAAATTTACAACTTTGCCATCCCCTTAAAATTTCTTATTGATAATAATAATAATAATAATAATAATAATAATAATAATAATAATAAGATTATTATTATTATTATTATTATTATTATTATTATTATTATTATTATTTAGGATTGAGGGATTCATCCCAATTCGAAGTATGAACTAAATTTTATTTTATAAGTGTATATAAAAATCGGATTAGTAATTAAATTGGGCAAATTAACCCTGAATTAAATTGTGTTTGTTAACCTTATCAATATAGCGAGAGTCTGAGACTAGGATTAGCTCAACTTTAGAAAAAATTTTAGTTAATTCTTATTAATTTAATCAATATAGCAAGTTTGAGAAAAATAATAAGAGTCTAAATTCGATAATTGATTGATAAAGCGAGGATTTGAAATGGACTTTGGTCACTTTTAGTTACGCTGATGATTACCAATATCGTAAATTGTTCTTATTATGTTAAAACCAAAAGTTCTTGTTTAGTAGTATTTTTAGTAGCTTAATTCATTGATAATAGTAGTGTTATGTAATTCCATCATGCTACATTAGAGAATAATAATTTTATTTGAAAATATAAATTTAACTCAAATTTAGTGTTTGCAGAATAAAATAAATTCAAATTTAGATTTAAGTCAAATTTACCATTGTTTTATAAATAATTAAAGATGGGGATTTGAGATTGACCGTACAGACTTTGTTATTCTCAAATTCTTCATTAATGATTTCATAATTAAAATCTATAATTAGAAATAAAATACTTATTTCCAAACTATTATGATTTAGAAATTTAGTTAAACTAGCTTTCCTAAGATCAACTAGTTAGTTATACGAACAGCGTGCACATCAAGCTTTTACCGCTATTGCCGGGAAGCTATGACTATTTATTTGGCTTGTTTCTTTAAATTACGTGATCCAGATTTGTGTTGTCCCCCCCATAACTTACATCGGTTTATGTTATCCTAAACGCACAATAGGCAAGAGAAGTAATGGCCAACAACAATAACCTAGGCTATTAGGGCCATGATAGTTAATAAAAGGAAGAAAATATAGATTGTAAAACAATGTTAAACTAGAACTCTTTTTCCTTGTTTTCTAAAGCTAAATAGTGTGAAAGGAGAGACAAACAACCTCACTCAAGTATCACAAATTAAAGTTTAAGTGAAGATTTGTGTTGTGTCAATGTATAATAACTAAATATACAAGTGTATCATGAATGACAATAATAAATAAATAATCAAGACAAAAATTTAAGGTGGTTAATCAATTTTGGGCTACATCCACCATCTAGCCTAGGATTAATATTATGTGTTTAAAGAAGATAATACAAAACTTGAAAGAATTACAATAGAGATAAGTGTAAGAGAAGAGATAAGCTAATTTAGAAAGTAAATACACAAACAAGTAAGGTTGCTCTAATATGAGACTTTGGTACACATAAGTATGGCCTAAAATGAGTAAGGGCTTAAAGGGTTACTATGGGACAACAATACAAAAGGGACAACAACAAGGTAGTCACCAGAGGTAGCAGGTACGCACAGGGGGCTGAGAAATGTTGCTTGACCTGCTGCTCGGGCAAGCAGTCAATTAAGCAGGCTGCGAGTGTTGCTGTGGCTTGCTTAAACATAAAAATAAAAATAAAAATAAGGCGGAGTAAGGCTAAGCAAACTCCTATCCCTGGTCAGGTCTCTAGAGAAGTGTAACTCATAAAAGTGATTTTTTATTTTTTTCCTCTTAAGTTCTGCTAGGTCTAGTGTCGTTCCTGATAATTTTTGGGCCCTACGCAAAAAATAAAAGACCCTTATATAATTATATAAGTAAAGTTTCGGTTATATTTTCTCTAACTATATAGTTTCGTAAACATGCGCTTAACTAAGAAACCTAATGCTGCAGATTTATGCTAAAAGCTACTTATGCAAATACTAATTTTTAACTATAAGGATTAACTCAATTTGGACCTCTCATTAACTGGGCCCTAGGCGGTTGACTTCAAAACTACCTTCAGGAACGACCTTGCCTAGATCTTCCGTGACTTCTCTTACAACTATGATGATTTCAATCCTTCTCTCAAGAACGTCAAAAGTCTTTCTATAAACATATCTGCATCATATCAATCTATTTTGACACATCTTTGCTTAAATAAGAACTTTAAGTATCATTAATATTAAATACTATTCCCTCCGAACCAATTTAGATGTCCCTTTTGCTTGGGTACGGTTATTAAGGATGGTATGGGGTCCATTAAAAAGGGTAAGTAGTGAAGGGTAAATAATGAAGGGTAGTTGGGTAAGAGAGGTATATGAGGGTATATTCGTAATTACTTGTGTGAACTAAAGATATTTAGGCAAAAAAAGATGGACAAAAATAAAAATGGAATAACTAAAAAGACTTTGCCAAATAAAAAAATGGGACAACTAAATTAATTCGGAGGGAGTACTACGTTTATGACGTACATGTCCTCAATCGTCAATAGTGATAGTAAAACCCATAGACTATGTGACTAGTGACTACTAAAAGTTAAAGGCATGACAAATGGCAATTAGAAATTGGAAAGTGGATAAACATGGCCTAAATTATTCGTTTATACATGTTTGGTTTAGAAATGACCAAAAATAGTGGATAAACGGCTTTTCCATTTAATTTTAGTCAACACTTACGGCTCTTGTTCAATATCCAACAGACAGATTGCTCTTTTTATTCCAATAAAAATGGTAACAAAATTAACTCCTTACTCCTTAATGTGCTTCCACGTCAAGAAAACAAAAATAATAAAAAGTCAAGTTGTTCCACTATATTCCAATAAATTATAGATAGTGCGACTCATCTTGGAAATTCCAGAAACAAACTTTTCTGCTTCTTCTGCATTCTCTTCGTGTTCGTCCCTAATTCAGGTGCTCATCTTATTCTCATCACTCTGTATTTCTTTGTGCAATCTTAATATTGAAGCTTTTCTTTCTTAGAAATCTTCTTATGCAAGGAACTGTGATTTATTTTATATTGTAGGTTTTGGTTATAGAAAATTAGATGATGACAAAATTTGAAAGTCATTTTCAAATTCTCTATTTTAATTGTTTTTAAAACGCTAAATCTGATCCATTGCTATCGTTCCAAAATATAGCAATACATAATTTGATTTCAACAAGTTTTTGAATTAATTCAAGTTGTGTTGCTTTAGTGGTTCGTTTATTGCAACAGTGTTAGGTCTGGGTAGATTTTTTTATTTTTATTTATTATTATTTTTTTTAATTTTTATAAAGTTGAAAATTCTATCAAGATAAAATTTTCCATATTTTGAATCCTTTTCTAGGATGAGCGTAGTGGATTTTGAGAATTATAGGGATTTTTGTTTGATGACGAATTTTTCAGTTTGAGATTCCCCCACTCCTTTGGCGGTGTAGCTAGAATCTACTAATTGTGTTCTTCTATTTTTCATCTGTCTCTTTGATGACATGTTGTGAGCAGTAGCAATCTCGAAGGGTTAGAGAGTACGTGCGAATGGGTCTGCACACAAACAAACCGAAAATAAAAGGAATATATATCTGCTCCTTGATTGAAAAATTTGAATTCTATCAATATGAGTGTTGTGGATTTTGAGAATTATAGGGATTATTATTTGATGATGAAATTTTCAGTTCGAGATTCCCCCCCATCCCTTTGGAGCTGTACCAAGAATGTATTTGTTTTCTACTATAGTCCATCCGTCTCTTTGAGATCACTATAGGTAGTGACATGTTGTGAGTAGTAGCAATCGCGAGAGTACTCATTTGTGCTAATGGGTCTGCAGTCTGCACACAAACAAACCAAGAAAAGGAAATACAAATAATTTTGCTCTTAAATTGAATTGTCTTCTATGCAAACCTGTTTTCCCTTCGGAACTCCCTTGCCCAATTCCACCCCCAACACTCCTTTTCTGTGGAATAATAAAATTGTTAAAAATAAATGATGTACCTCTCTTGTTTCCTTTAGTAATATGAAATGCAATAGATTTGCTCAGATTCCATACAACTAACTGTTTTTATGATTACTTTGTGGTGACTATTATGGTACAAGTGGGGCCTCAAAATGAAGGGCATAAATATTAATATTGCTCATAATAAGGATGTTTTAGAGTAGATTAGTTGGTAAAAAGTTTGCTCGTTTATCCTCTTTACCCTCCATGAATACGAATTCAAGATGTTAAAAGAATTTTGCATAGGGCCTTCAAAACTTTTATCAATTTTCACTTCATCCCTAGTTACAAGAGCATTTTCTCAGTCATTGGTCAAATTTATGAGTATGATTTCCTTTTCTTTAGTTGACACTTAATCAGGAAACCATTTTTTGATTCCAACAGCCAGCCAGCAATAGATGATTCCATGGAAACAGGAGTTTTTCATGAAGATCTACTGCAGGAGATTCTAATAAGGCTACCAGCCAAGTCATTAGTTAGATTCAGGTGCGTTTGTAGGTCTTGGTATTCACTTATTGCAAGTCCAAGTTTCATTTCAGCACAAGTGGTTCACAAAAAAAAAGCCAAAAGCTATCATGTACTTCTAAGAAGTTTCAATAATACAGAGAGAAAATATAAGTATAAATTGTGCAATGATGATGAGCATTTGGATGAAATTATGATAATTGATTTCCCGTTTGTGAGTGAACACAACGACTTTTTTAGGATCGCGGGTTGTGTGAATGGACTAGTATGTTTATCAGATGATATTGTTGAAGTAACCGATACTGTAATTATATGGAATCCGGTCATTAGGAGATTCCTAACCCTTCCTAAACTCGAACTGAATGTAGACTCAAGTGAATTGGGCCGATCAGTTCTTGGTTTTGGCTTTGACTCTTATAACAACGATTACAAGGTTATCAGGATTGTGTATCGTAAGAATCCTGATTTCGAAGCCCGCCAAATTGAGGCGTTGATTGCAATTTTTAGACTTAGCTCAAGTTCTTGGGAAGTTAATAGGTCTGCTTCAGTCCCTTTGCTTGATACTCGACAAGCCTATGTAAATGGGAGCATTCATTGGTTGGCATATAACAAGCTGATGGTCGGGTTTGATGTGGAATCTGAAGAATTAAGAGACATGACGCTTCCTAACTCGTTGAAGAATGCTAATATTAGTGATTTAACGATTGCCTCATGGTGTGATATGCTCTCTGTATTTGAAAATGGGTATTGGTTTGGTAAGCTATCTTTGTGGGTTATGAAGGATTATGGTGATCCTAACTCATGGGTGAAACAGTTTGAGATTGAATCGTTTGCGTTGGTCAGAAGTCTTAGAAAAAATGGATGTGTTATACTCGAAAGTATTGGTGGCAAATTGGTTTTGTACAATGCTAACACCAATCAATTTGAGGATTTTAAAACACATGTTGAGGGTTCTGTACGTGGTTTTCATATGAAATCATACCTAGAGAGCCTTGTTTTGTTAGATCGGTTGGATGTGTACTCTATTCCCTAGAATATGCATGAATAAATTTGGACGAGGAGCTCTCTATCGGTATGGTTTGCCGGCTTTTATCCCTTTATAGATCCTAATCATGGTTTCTACGAGCAGATTATACTAGGTTTGATGATAATATGATGAAATTTGGACGATGCAGGAACTTGAAGGCCAATTGTGTGCAGATCTGCTAAAAATAACGATTTTATTTGTATTTTGAGATTGTATCTGTGTTCCATTTTTCTTTATGCACGAAAAGGTTAACACTTAATACATGTTCTTTATTTTAGTGGGTTTTGATTTGATTTCTACTTTTATTGGCATGGAAATGGTGTATTAGCCAACACTCATAGATGAATTAAATCATATTAAAGGGCATGATGAATGTTGCTGTACTGCATATGGTTAAAATAATCTAGCATAATTGTTCGAATCCGTCGTTCAATCCTAGGCTCAGATGCCCATTCTCAGAGACTAGAAATTAGAGCTGAAACAGTACTTCGCAGTTCACTTTTACGTTAATCATACGAGTTCAGCAATTCTGTTACCCGTTTCGCTACAATTTACTTCCTATGTAGATCTATGATGCAATTAAGGTTTACGTTAACTTATATATATATATACATATATATATATATATATATATATATATATATATATATATATATATATATATATATATATATATATATATATATATTGTTTCTATCTTTTGAATTGAACTTAACCTTAACTGATAACTGATCGGAATGAAGTTAGCTCAAACGCAAAATAACTTGAATAGAAGCTAACTCAAAATAAAAATAACTCGTTTTATGATCTAATTCAACACAAGTTAATCAGGATCTAAATCGTATTGTCCTAATCTAATATATACTCAAATGGGGTTCAACCCAAATCTGACACCATTGTTATTAACTAAATTAGCACCTTATTTAATGTGTAATTAAATTCAGCAGGGTTAAGTATTTGATGTGAGTCTGCGACCCAACTAAACATGTACTCGATAACACTTAACCTAACAAATACTCGCTTGCAAACCCAATTGTATGATATATCGAATTTACAGCCTGTGATTATACTCTCTTGGTCTCAATGAAATGTAAAACATAAACAAATCTTATAAGAGACCACCTTATGATGAGTTCACTCATACAGGAGTGGGTTAATCGGTCCAATTTTAATTTTTTACAATACATGATCACTAAAGTGATCAATTAAAGGTCATAATTGATTCCTTTAATTAATCACTTTAAGGTCAAAATTGATATCTTCAAAGGTCAGTATTGACAACGCTTTAAGATTATAAGTAATCTCTTTAAAGTTATATGGACTCGTTTAAGATTATAAGTTATAATTAATCAATATATAGGTGATGACTTTTAACTTATCACCATAGTTATTAGAATCCCGATTCTGATCTACGATTCTACGATCTTACGATCCAAAAACAGGCGACCGATCCGGATCGTAGGTAGGATCTTAATGTGGTAGAATCTTGCGATCCTACCACGATCCTACTTAGCTTAAGAATTTAGGTGGTAGGATCATAACACGATTCTACGATCCTATGATTCAAGGATCTGATCCTACATGGGTATTCCAATTGTAAAATATTTTCATATAATAAAGATTTCACTTACGTATAAATATATATTTAAAATAATTATATCAATATTTATAAAAAGGGAAAATTGTTGAAAACTACCTAAAAAAACTTCACTTTTGTGAAAAATTACCTAGAACAAATTTTTTTGTCAAAAAATACCTAGAAAATTTATTTTGTTTGTCAAAAGCAACCTACTAACAGAACCGTTTAGATTTCCGTTAGATTTTCAAATTTTAACAAAAATAAATAAATAAATGCAAATGTTAGAATAAGCACGTGGGTTCCCAACACCCACTTTTCCCAAATCAAACAGAGAAAAGAAACATTAGCTTAAACTTAGGGTTTCAAAATGTTGAAGAAACCCACTGTTCTTCATCTCCCCAACACTGCCATGAACGCCCTTCTCCTTCCATTCCATTAATCTTCTTTCCTCACATAAGTTTTAATTTGTTTCAAAGACCCTCTTTGAACTGCTATGGAATTTTCGAACAACAATTGAAAAAGTAGAAGTAATTTCGAAACCTACGGTTTGTGTTGAAGCTGGATTTTAAGGCTTGATTTTCAAAGGCCATAATAATAATGGCGTCCTTTAATGGTGAAGAACCTAGAGGTTTTATTGGTTGAATGAGGAAGAGGATGAGAGAGCTGCTTTAATGGAGCTTTTTAATGGCCACATGACCTGCACATGGAAATGTAACCGCCTTGAATTATGAAGGCAAACACTAATTGGAATTTAGTATTAATCAAGCGGAAGCTTACTTTTGCCGACATAAATAAGGGGTTACTTAAAGGTCAAACCAATATCCAAGTAAAATACTTGAACCAAACAAAAGCAATATAACGGAAGTCTTAACTGTCCAAAATATATGAAAATTACAACCAAATCGAAATAAGTCCAAAGTTCAAATTACATCCTTATAATAGTCTAAATCTAAACAACTAAACTAATAGTCTCTCAAATACAATAAACAGATCTAAACAAAAAGGGGAGTCATACTTAGGGCTGGAAAAAGCTGACTCGACCTGCTAACCTGATCTGAAACCGACCCGAAATTAGCGGGTTTGGGTTTAGATTTTTGACCCAATTAATTAAATGGGTCAACCCGATCTGATCTGTTTATTTAATGGGTTAGGTTCAGGTTGAATATTTGAACACGAAAAAAACCTATTTAACCCATTTATTAAATGGGTCAATCAGGTCAGGTCGACCCATATTTAACCCATTTAAAAATAAATAAAATAAGCATAATAATAATAATAATAATAATAATAATAATAATAATAATAATAATTTAAAAAAAAAAAAAAAAAAGGTATAACAGACCCACGAAACCCTAAACGCTCAAAGACCAAGCCGTCTTCTCCTTCCTCATCTTCTCCCTCTCCTTTCTCTCTTTCTTCCTCTCTCTTCCCGTGCGCCTCCTTCCCATTTTCCCCGACCAGCAGCCGCCCTCCCAAGCAGCAGCAGGGGGCTGCGTCACCTTCCCCAAACATCAACGACCAACATCTAGGCTGCCTCTGCTCGCGTCTGCTGCAGCCACGACCCCAGCCTGCTCTTCTCCCTTTTCTGCTGTGGAGGCTGCTCTTCTCCCTTCTCTCTTTAATTCTTCATAATAATTTGGTTCGTGTTTGTGTTATTTAGGGTTCGATTTTTTCGAATTTTTTGGGGTTTCATTTTTACTAAACTGGCAATTTGCATCTTGTTTTTTATTTCATCTTTCTGTTTCATTTTTATCGATTTTTTGATTTTTTCGATTTTTCAGTTTGTGTTATGTTTACTCCATTTTTCTTTATGTTTTGCAAGATTGTGTTTAATCCTGCTTCATTTTTACTCCTGCTTGCTGCTTCTCTGTGCGACTTCAGAGTGTGCCTTCTCCTTCCTCTTCTCTGTGGCGGCACCTAGGTAAGAATTATTGATTTATTTCTTTGTTTCCCATTTTTCTGATTTTTTTTTGATCGATTTTTTCTGATTTGGATTGTGTTCGATTTTTCTGATTTTTCAGATTTTGCAGTTCAATCTTCCTGATCTTCAATTCAAGCTTGTACTGTGTTCGATTTTCAACTCCATTAATGGATGAAAGTATGTTATACTGTGTTCCATTAATGGATGAAGCTTGTAATGTTTTACAGTGTTAGCCATAAATTAGTTTTATATTGTAATTTTGTAATATTGTAATTTTTGGGTCAAATGGGTCAAATGGGTCAAATGACCTGAAATATATGGGTTCAATGACCTGAAAAAAAAAAGCAGGTTAAATGGGTCATTAGCAGGTTGACCCGACCTGCAACAGATCAGGTCGGGGTTTCAATTTTTGACCCATTTAATTAAATGGGTCAGGTTCAGGTCAAGGGTCTATTGACCCATTTATATATGACCCGAACCTGAAAACGACCCAACCCGACCTGTTTGACACCCCTAGACTCATACTCCAACTCGGGTTCATCTTCCGCTCGCACAACCATTCTCCGTCGAGGTGCCATAGGGGTTTACTCTAAAAGCAAAACCATTGGAAAAACATACAAAGCATAGTATCAGCAAAAATGCTGAGTATAAACACACTAGTGTCCGTCAAACAAGTTATTAAAACCTTTTTAATTTGAGTAAATTTATTTTTAAATACACTTTTTCATTTGATATATCATTCAAACCCAGTTCAATAGCTCTATAGTCATTTCAAATTTTCATTTTTCATCATAAATCATAATATCTCAATGGATCCAAATCAATTTCAAACTCATATCATATGTTTACATGGGTACTCTGTGAGTTATCCTGTGACTCGTTTGGTAGTCGGTCTACCGTCCGCGACATGTCCGGCAAGTGTTACACAATGGTATTGTGAACAATACGCGCTCAGCATTGGTGAGTTGTTTAATCATGGACACAACATTTGTTGTGGCATATGTACCCGCCATTTAGGCTAAAACATTTTTGTATATAATATATATCTTGTAGTTTTAATAGCATTTGAAAGTCAAAAATATTAACTTTTTCCATATGATAAACATTTTTTATTTGCAACATAGAAAAACATACTTTATTAGCGACTCAACAAAATCAAATCATAATATTTCCCACGTGGGTAAAACATGCTTAACATAATCATATCATCAAACATAACCTTTGTATTATATTGGGGGCATCTCTAGCATGTATGAAATGCATCGTAACAAAAAGTGATTAAAGTTCAATACGATTTTTCAAGGAAACCACTAAAATGTTTTGTTTCAATCTTTCTTAAAGTAAATATAACTTTAAAAAGTTTTGAAATTCATTCAAACAACTAGAATATGATTCATAAGTCTATAAAATCATTATAACAGAAGATTTCATAAAACACTATTTTCTTAAATACAAGATAGTTTTGCCGGCAATAAAATCGATAATTGATTTACAAAATACATATTAATTCTCCAACAAGGCCCAAATTAATCAAGTCATTATAATACCTTATTTAAAATGAATTTAAGGTTGTCCCATCAGATTATAAATACGTAAAATTTATAAACCATCTAATTTAAACTTATTTTATACTATGAGACAGTAGGTTATTAATATAATTATAAATTTTTGATATAGGTCTATTTTTACCCAATTTAATTAACAATATTACACCTTTAATAAATAAACATTTTTTATTAATTTGATTAATTAGTAAATAATTAATAACTTATTTTATAAAATTATACCAAAGTTTTAGAAGTCATGTAACATGTTTATTAGGCCATTTGAACTTATAAAATTCATGTATGATGTTTTATTATTTTGTATAGACATTTTATCAATAAATAGAATAAAATAGGTTTAAAATTATTTGAGTCCGAATAAAATATTATAAAAATTATATGATGTTCCAGAAGCTATTTTAAGGGGTATAAAATTTTAAAGAACCATTAAAAATCATGTTGGGTATTTTTAATAATTAATATCGTTATTTTACCAATAAACTGAATAAAATTTATTTAATTCCATATATGGTCACAAAAATCCATATAAATTTTTGAACATGTATCTACTGTCTATATAAGTGTCTCATAAAAGTTTCATGTTCAAAAGAAATTATTTAGTATTTATTTTATATTTTACCGTTTTCAAACTTACTGATTATTAATAACCGAGTAAAAATTATTAAGGTCCTTAAAAGTCAACGAAACCTTCCCAAAATTTTACCAATTTTATCTACTGTCCATATGAGTATGTGATAAAAATTTCAAGTCTATATGTCTTTTTTTTGGTAATTATTTTATATTTTACCATTTTACAATTTACCGTTAAACAATTTAACGATTATTCAAAAATCATGAAAAAAATTCCAAACTAAATATATTCTGGTCAAATCTTGTTGGAGACATTATTATATGTTTTTATTAATTATTTTTGATGATGAAGAGTTTATCTAAGGAGTACCATGTTTTATATAATAAGAGGATTTAACACCTTAAAATCCATTAAAATATCAATTTAACGAATAATTTTAACAAAAAGTATTCAAGAGATTTTCTTAACATATAGCTACTGAAAATTTCTTTTAAAATGAATTTCAAATATTTTCAAAGTTCATATAATCATTTCCACCACAATAACTTTCACAAAGTAGTGTTAAACATGTCTTTAAACATATAACAATTTATAAAATCAACTTGTATGATGCCCACAATAATAATACATGTAATAAATTATTCCATACTCAAATTTATCATTTTAACATCATTTTTCAAGATTTAAGAATTTCTCGTTGGGAATTTTAATTTTTTAAAAACAAGTTTATACACAAACTTTCCCAACTTGTTCTTAAATCCTTTAAAAATCACCCCATGTGACATACCTCGACTCCAAGCCCTATATAATTATTTTGTAAGCTCCCACGTAAGCTCCTACGCATTCTTAGAAGTGGTTCTCACTTCGGGTCCTTGCCCTTCAAGTCTCAACTCCAACTCTTCAACTAAACATATTGCATTCATCCAAAAATCAATAATAATTTTGGATTTCTAACATGCACTTAACTTTCCCTAGGTAAAGTTGTTAGACTAGTACTTGTGATGATTTTAACATATTTGGAGTATACTTATTATGTTGAGCAACATACTTAGTTAAGTCCCATAATTTTACTTGAATCCTTTAATTAACAAAATTTATATGTTTGTGGAAACACATCTTCTTACTTTCTATTATGGTCGATTTTTATAGATTTATAAGTGATGATTTTCTTAGTTTAGAGATAAAATACTCATTTTATAATGATCTTAGTTTATAGAAAGATTCATGTAAAAAAAAATGTTTTACATGAACAAGTTTTAACAAAAACTAGTGGAATAAAGAAATGAACATAACTTAATCTATACTTGGTGGATTTCTTCAAGTTTGGTGTCTATGGAAAGCTCTTAAGATGAAGATTATTTTTATGGGAGATTTGAGTTTATAAACATAAATTTTCAGAAGTTTTAGATGGGTTTTTGAAGAAGATTTGACGAGAAAAGAAGGTGTTTTAGTAGTTGAAACTTTGAAGGATTCTAGTGTTTGTTCTTGGATGAATTTGGGAGCAATTGTTTGGGATTATGGCTGAATAAAATGGTCTGAAAATGAAGTGTTTTTGCTTCTAATATTTGCCTCTTGCATGCTTGTAATGATGCACAAGCTTTGGGTAGAACAAGGGGGGTTTTGAATAGAACAATTTGCTTGAATTTGTAAGTATATAAAGAGCTAAAAAGGGTAGGTGACAGCCATATGGAGCTGCTGTTTGGGGCTGATTTGAGGTGGTTTTTGTCCTCTATTTGGTCTATTATGGTGTAAGAAAGGTTTATCTAAGATAGTTTAAGGTTTGGGTAAAAATTGTTATACATGTAACGAGTTATCTAACTTGTACTTCATGTTTAAAAATCACTTGTATATGTTTATGAAATATTTAATTTATTCTCAACATGGGTAAATAAAGTTTTCGGATAAGTATTATAATTATCCCGAAACGTTATGGGTAGTTGCTCAACTTTAAGTTTTACCTCCAAAGTTTACGTTACTTGTTACACTTCATAACTACGTTACGAGTTGACAAGTTTCTAATCATCGTAGAAATTTTTCAAATTACTACCATCACTAATTAAATTTTAATTAGTAATGAACAATTATAAAAAAAAATTAGGTGCTACAAACAACTAATGAAATCTCATTAATAATACGACTGTTTCAGGGAAACTAGCGGAAATCCCAATTGTTCTGTTAGTAGGTATCTTTTCACAAACAAAACAATTTTTCTAGGTATTTTTTGACAAAAAATTTTGCTTTAGGTAGTTTTTCATAAAAGTGATATTTTTCTAGGTAGTTTTCAACAACTTTTTCTTATAAAAATTTAAGTTTTTCTTGATTTGCAGTTTAAAAATGATTACTAAATTATTTTTTTTTCAAAATATAATAGATGAAGTAAAATATGTTCTTACATACACCTTAAAACTTAAAAAGAGAACAAATATAATTGATAATTAATAATCCAAAGTACATTAATGCATATTTGTAAGATCACACGATCTTACGATCCAATTCTACCGATTTCGATCCTACCCCCTTAATGATCCTAGATAGAATCTCGATCCTAACAACCTTGCTTATCACTATTATCACTATAAGCTCTAAAGCATGGGCGGACCTAGCATTAAGCAAGGGTTTGCAATGAAACCTCATCCTCCATATAAAAAAAAAGAAGAAGATATATATAGGTTATATAGGTTATATAGGTTTTGAACCCAAAACCTCTCAATCCAAGCATATACATTTCTTACCATTCAGCTAAACCTTAATTGTTTATAACTAATTAATGTTTGTAACTAATTAATGTTTATAACTCTTAACTTAAATAGCATGTTACTTTTATCTAATAAAACCAATTTTTAATTTTCCAAAAAAACCACCTACTACTATTTCATTAACATTATGTTTTGTAACATGAAAGGTATGTAGTGATTTTGTTTAGTTAATGTATTTTCCTTTTATCTCTAAATATTTGAAATTGTTGTAATGTAATGACTTATGTCATAAAAGATTGAATTTTCTAAAGCCGAAATTGTTGTGAATTGTTGTTCAAATAAAATTGGTGAGAATTAAGAGATTTTGGAAAAATTGAATTAGACTTCATTTTATGGGTTTACTTTTGAAGGATTAACTTATGTTCATAATAGATATATTTTACATGGAGCAAAAGATCTAAAATGTTTCGATTATAATAGGCATATATAGTAAAATAACTCTTTATTTCAACCGCACTTCTTATATATGTGAAGTTTCATACGATGTTTGCTACCAACAGTCAATAAAAAAAACCTTTTTATTAGTGTTATCACTAATAAGTGTAAGATTGCATACATCTAGCACTTTAAACCCCCACCCTAGGTGAGAGTCACTTAATGACATTGGAGCAATGAAATTTTTTTGTTGGTCGTTAAGGATGAAACGAATAAAAATTCCACTATTATAAACTCAATGACCCTTCGCAAATCAAGCATCAACTCCTATGCCAGTTTATGAACCAATGAGTCTCACTAAAGTTCACACTACAAGTGAAAATGATATTCAATCTCTTGAACATAATTCAAGAATAAGAATTCTCACTCTAAGTCTTACAACCTTTTATCTTATGCTGTAACTAAGTTGTGCAACTTCATCCCTTAAATCCTAGTTTTGCCCTTGCTTTAAAGTGAACACTTTAAGGTTGTAATTGATCATTTTTAATCTTGTTAGTAATCAAGTTAAAGTTGTCCACTTTAATGTTATAATTAATCACTTTATATATAACTGATTACTTTAAGGTCTAAATTGATCACCTTAAAAGGTCATACTTGATTTATTTTAAATTATATACTTTAAGTTGAAATTAATCAATTTAAGGTCAAAATTAATCACTTTTTAAGTCAAAATGAAAAAGCCTATATATATTTAAGGTCCGATCGCACGTTTCATGTGACTCTTCCGCGAATCAGTAGCCTATTTCATGCGACTTTCTCTTTTTTCCTTTTTTTAATTAACGATTGCTATTAATACTTGCTGAATAATTTTAATGATCATAGTGTTTCGATGTTAACTTTTAGTTTAATAAAAATAATGACCACTTTTAATAATGTCTTAAATCAAAACGAGTGGTCAAAGTTTATTACAAATAGAGTCGTTGACCGCTTGATTGAAGTGAGAATGACAGGTGGCACCTTCTTATAATGGTTAGTGTACTTTACATCTTACGCTGCCAGCAGCTCCATGCAATTCTAGATTTCCACTTTAAACTTGAAATAATAATAATAATAATAATAATAATAATAATAATACATTACTCCTATCAATATTAATTGATACACACAAGCTAATTAACCGTAGCAGGAAGACGAATAAAAATCAATGAAGGTACCAGTTGGAATTATCGCAAAATTATGGAGCTTTCTCAAGTTTTTACCTTTCTTCATTTCTCTATTCATTTTGGGCGTCTTGAAAGGTTCTTACTTCTTACTCCATCTTCTCTATCGCATCTTTTTACAAAATAAAAATAAAATCTCGATGTTAATTTTCTTGTACATGGGAGGAATTGCTAATGTACGTTTATTAATCTGTCTGTAGCTAATTTATTACTTCATTTCGAATTTACTTTTTTTATTACTTGTAAATAATAATTGTTGGATCAATAAACGTTTACAGGCTTAGAATGAAAAATAACAAAACCTTATAAATGTGACTGTTGAGAGTTTAATCATTAATACGTTGGTGATCTTCCATGATCATTTGTTAAACTCATATTGATACCTCCAACAATTATATTTTTATTTATGGGATATTTATATACTTTTGACTGTACTTAATGAGGTTGAAATAGAGCCAATTAGAGAGTGCTTAATTATAAATTGTTTTATTCACTCAGAGACGCATAATTTTGATTCTACTCTCTCCTTCTCTTCACTTGGGTAAGAGTAGTATTTGTTCCACAGTCCACCCCAGAAGTAGTGAATGTGTTAACCTTTAATATACCATTTATTTGGATATAACTTTATTAATGTACGTGTCATACTATATATTTCTTTATCTACACCACTCTAAACACATTTGTCATATATTAGTTTAATTTTAGGTTTGTGTTGTGTCTTAGTGTGGGAACCTGAAAATGCTTGCCAAAATCGATACGATGCTAAGAACGATACAAACAACAATGAACAAAACAACGTTTGACAATGTAAACTAAACACAAGAGACACAAGGATTTAAGGAGGTTCACCCAATGATGGCTACGTCCTCCGTGGTGTGTAGTTTCTGTTTATATTATATCAAAAGAGTATAAACAACACTTCTAAATGAAGAATTACAATTAAGTAAGAGATAAAAACAAAAGGCTATATGTTTGGCTTAGGGGTTGTGTTTGATTGTGTTTGATGTGTGAGTATGAGAGCCCTATATATAGTACTAGATACTAGAATATCAATAGCTCAACTTGAATACATAGTTAATATTGAGTAATGAATAATATGAAATAACTCCAAGAACTTGAAAGGTCGAAAATCAGCATCCCATGCATATCAGAAGATCCGCTCGACTGAAACAGGGAGCTCGCTCGGTCGAGCGAGAATCAACAGCATTCTGGAGCATTCTGTCTGACCGCTCGACCTACCAAAATGACTTGCTCGGTCGAGCGACCTTTCTGATCCTTCTGTCAGAATTCTGATCGAGCTACCATAAATGAAGTCCCTTCTTCTTCTTCATTAATCTTCATTAACACCCATAACTCATCATGAATACTCACCACATAATTACATCCATTTGCATTCCACAAACCAAGAGTCACATCCACATGATTACACACTTGTGCACTCAAGTCACACATACCATTCATAACAATCTCCACCTTAACTTGAGTTCACCCAAGTCAAAAACATTCATCAATCCACTTCACAAATAAAAGAAAAACATACACACCTCAAATGCCCCAAAAGGCATCATCTCAAGCAAGGAGCTAAACCAACCAAGTCAACACATAATTCAAACTTGGTTGTAGGTAATGACTTTGTCATCATGTCGGCCGGATTTTTCGTAGTGTCAATCTTTTTCAATATCACCCTCTTGTGCTCAACTTCATCCCAGATGAAGTTATACTTAATATCAATGTGTTTGGACCTTCTATGAAATGTGTTTTGATTCCTAGCCAAATGAATTGCACTTTGACTATCACAATGCACACTTACCTCACACACCTTATTGCACATTTCACCAACAAGACCTTTAAGCCATTTTGCCTCCTTGAATGACTCGGCCACGGCTATGTATTCCGCTTCAGTTGTTGAGAGAGCAACCACATCTTGCAAAGATGATTGCCAACTTATCGCCGAACCACCCAAAGTAAACACGAACCCACTTGTGGACTTTCTATTATCTAGATCACCACCATAGTCCGAGTCAGAAAACCCGGTTAGCTTGCTTGAATTTTTCCCATACATAAGACATACATTAGAAGTACCTTTTAAATACCTCAATAACCATTTTAGTGCCTCCCAATGTCCCTTCCCCGGATTAGACATATATCTACTCACCAAACTCACCACATGAGCAATGTCGGGTCTAGAACATACCATAGCATACATAACACTACCAACAGCACTAGTATATGGGATTCTTACCATTTGCTCTTCTTCCGCCTTTGTTTGTGGACACAACTTCTTGGATAATTTGAAATGAGAAGCAAGAGGAGTAGACACACCTTTAGCATCAACCATAGAGAAACGTTGCACAACTTTCTCGATGTACTTCCTTTGACTAAGGTATAGTATACCCTTAGCCCGATCTCTCAAAATCTCCATCCCAAGAATCTTCTTGGCTTCACCAAGATCCTTCATATCAAATTCACTTGAAATCAACTCTTTCAAGTTCTCCACCTTAAACAAAGAGCTACATGCTACTAGCATGTCATCAACATATAAGAGCAAATATAACAAAGAACTATCTTCAAATTTCTTAAGATAGACACAACTGTCATAAGAATTTCTAATAAAATCATGTGAAATCATAAAGGAATCAAACCTTTTATATCATTGCCTCGGAGATTGCTTCAACCCATACAATGACCTCTTCAATCTATTACCGGCTACTTCAAAACCTTCCGGTTGCTTCATAAAGATTTCTTCTTCAAGCTCACCGTGAAGAAAAGCCGTTTTTACATCCAATTGATGTAACTTCAAATCCTCCATCGCCACCAAAGCAAGCAATGCCCTTATAGAAGAGTGTTTCACCACCGGTGAGAAAACTTCATGAAATCAATACCCTCAATTTGAGAGTATCCCTTTGCAACTACCCTTGCTTTGTAGATGAGAGGAATGTCACTAGAAGGACCCTCCTTTCTCTTAAATATCCACTTGCACCCAACAATTTTCTTTTTCTTAGGTGCTTCAATGACATCCCAAGTCCCATTCTTTGCAAGAGACTCCATCTCTTGCTTCATAGCCATCAACCACTTGCTTGAGTCATTTGAGGCCATAGCCTCCTTGTACGTACTTGGTTCATGTAACCCTTCAACTTCGCTAGCAATGTTGAGAGCATATACCACATAATCACACTCTTCAATGTACCTCCTTAGAGCCACGATCTTCCTTTTTTCCCTAGTTGTGGACAAAGAAGGAGACCTTTGTTGAACATCATCATCATTTTTCTCATCTTCAATATTGGGAGGTTGACCCTCCACTTGTGCATCATCATTTATATTATTATCATTGGACTTTTCTATACTAGATACAAGCATGCTATTTTCATCAAAAATAACATCTCTAGAAACAATTATTCTCTTTGATTCATTACACCACACCCTATACCCCTTTACACCCACTCCATATCCCACAAAAATACACTTTCTAGCCCTAGGTTCTAACTTACCATCATTTACATGAATATAAGCTGGACAACCAAAGATTCTAAGACTAGAATAATTTATCGGAGTGTTGTACCACACTTCTTGTGGCGACTTGAATTTCAAGGCGGTATGAGGTGAGCGGTTGATCAAATAACATGCCGTAGCCACCGCTTCGGCCCAAAACTGCTTTCCCAAATTTGCTTGTTTTAGCATACACCGAGCCCTCTCCAACAATGTTTTATTCATCCTCTCCGCAACACCATTTTGTTGAGGACGACCTGCACAAGTTCTATGTCTCTTTCTCCCATGTGACCAAGCCTCAAATGCCAAAGTTTGGTGTCATGATCGGACATAGTGCTTGTAGAAATATTTGCCGAGCCAAGGATGGTTGAACCTTGAAGAGCATACAAACTCCCATTCAACTTACCCTTCATCACAACTAGCGAACCTCTAGCAACCTTCATAACTCCACCTTCACACGTGATTCTACACCCGATTTTATCAAGAGTACCCAAAGACAAAAGATTCCTTTTTAAACCCGGAACATACCTAACATCGGTTAAGGTCCTCACAATTCCATCAAACATCTTCACTCTAATGCTCCCAATCCCAAGAACCTTACAAGTCGTGTTGTTTCCCATGGTAACATTTCCCCCATCAATACTTTCATATGTATGGAAGAAAGTTTTGTTGGGAGTCATGTGGAATGTGCACCCCGAGTCAAGAATCCACCTATCGTTATCTTTGTACTCATGTGTGGCAACTAAAACATCACCATCATCACTATCATTCACATAACTAGCATTGGCATTACTAGTTCCTTCCCTAGCCTCCTCTTCATTTTTCTTCTTTAACTTCCAACAATCCTTCTTGATGTGGCCCTTAAGCTTGCAATATTTACAAGTTTTATTTTTATTTGGCCTAATAGACTTGGACCTCCCTTTACCCTTGTTTCCACTCCCACTAGTGGAACCTTTCTCTTGTGACCTCCCTCTCACAAACAAACCATCACTAGCATTGCTTTGTGACTTTTGTGATAATTGTGAATCGATAAGATTCCTTTGTGTCAAGGCACTCTTCACATCATCACTACTCAAATTATCTCTACCATAGAGTAGAGTTTCTCTAAAATTTTTATAAGAAGGGGGTAGAGAACATAAGAGGTAAATTGCCAAGTCTTCATCATCAAGCTTGACATCAATGTTTTGCAAATTCATAACGATGGAATAAAATTCATCTAAGTGAGGTTTCAAGGATTTACCTTCCTCCAAGCGTAGATCGTAGAGTCTAATTTTCAAAACTACCCTATTGGTAACACTCTTGGCCATATAGAGTGATTCCAACTTCTCCCATATACCCTTGGTTGTTGTTTCTTTAACAACCTCTCTTAAAACTTCGTTGGAAAGGCATAATTGAATTGCTGACAATTCCTTTGAGTCTATCTCTTCCCACCTTGATGCGGTCATTCCTTCTGGCATCTTATCTACACCATCAATGGCCTTATGCACACCATTTTGGATCAAAATGGCTCTCATTTTGACTTGCCATAAGCCAAAATTTACATTTCTATCAAACTTCTCTATGTCAAGCTTCATTGTAGTCAGGATTCTCAAATAACAACTTCTTAAGACACCGTACAACCAACTTGGCTCTGATACCAATTGAAAATGCTTGCCAAAACCGTTACGATGCTAAGAACGATACAAACAACAATGAACAAAACAACGTTTGACAATGTAAACTAAACAAAAGAGACACAAGGAATTAAGGAGGTTCACCCAATGATGGCTACGTCCTCCGTGGTGTGTAGTTTCTGTTTATATTATATCAAAAGAGTATAAACAACACTTCTAAATGAAGAATTACAATTAAGTAAGAGATAAAAACAAAAGGCTATATGTTTGGCTTAGGGGTTGTGTTTGATTGTGTTTGATGTGTGAGTATGAGAGCCCTATATATAGTACTAGATACTAGAATATCAATAGCTCAACTTGAATACATAGTTAATATTGAGTAATGAATAATATGAAATAACTCCAAGAACTTGAAAGGTCGAAAATCAGCATCCCATGCATATTAGAAGATCCGCTCGACCGAAACAGGGAGCTCGCTCGGTCGAGCGAGAATCAACAGCATTCTGGAGCATTCTGTCTGACCGCTCGACCTACCAAAATGACTTGCTCGGTCGAGCGGGTAGGTCGAGCGACCTTTCTGATCCTTCTGTCAGAACTCTGATCGAGCTACCATAAATGAGGTCCCTTCTTCTTCTTCATTAATCTTCATTAACACCCATAACTCATCATAAATACTCACCACATAATTACATCCATTTGCATTCCACAAACCAAGAGTCACATCCACATGATTACACACTTGTGCACTCAAGTCACACATACCATTCATAACAGAACCAAATATGCAAGTTAGTGTTGAATGACAATAATAAAAAAATAATCAAGATAAAGATTTAGAGTGGTTTACCTGATTGTCCTCTTAGATTACCTTTTGGCGTTCTTGCCATCTTGCTTCTCTCGTTTCTTTTATTATTAGTTTTGTTCTCTTTTATCTTATAGTTGGTTTTACTTATTTATTTTACCTATATGCATTTATTTTATCTTTCCCGTGTAGGTCTATTATCTTTCTCGAGCCGGGGGACTCCTTTGGCCGCGCTCTCCTTTATGGGTATGAGTTGCCGCCGTCCTTCCCTCCCCAAACCCTGTTCATAGTTCATCTATGAGTG